>NW_007260113.1:691168-699897 GCF_000164805.1 Carlito syrichta
CTACTTGGAAGGCTGAGGCGGAAGGATCGCCGGAGCCCAGCAGGTCCAGGCTGCGGTGGCCGGGAGCGGCCACTGCACTCCAGTCTGGGTGACAGAGTGAGACTCCAACTAAAAAAAAAACCAAAAAAAAAGAAACTACTCCTAGGTCAGAAAGAGGAGGGGAAGGGAGTTGTCACCAGGGCCTGGAGCTGGAAAGAACCGTGACAAGAGGGCTGCCTGGCAGGAACAGTGTGGAGAGAGGGGAAACTGGAGAGAGAACTCTGACTTCCTTCTCTCCCTGCCTTCTGGGATCCTTCTGCTGGTGCTCCTGGTTGGTCAACCTAATGGGAAGCCAGTGCACACTGGAAACTGGGTGGAGGTCCCTGAGGGAGGTCTCTGAGGGCAGCAAGTTGGGGAAGGGTACGGCATAGGTCTAGAGAGGACTAGAGGATATGCCAAGGCTACAATTGCTGCTGGAGTTTCTGGAATACCTACAAGAAACTGGTGGGAAAGCCAGCTGCTTCTAGTGGATCTGTCAACTGAATGACCACAGGATGTTTTCCACCTGAAAATTTCTATCACCCAAAGGTTTTCTGTGTTATGTTTTCATTGATTTGAAATTGTAATAGGGTTCCTCTTTCTTCTACCTCCCCTCTTTGTTTGGGAAGAAAACTATATTGGTGGAGGCAACCTCTTGCCTTCTTTGCTTAGGTCTTTCCAGAAGTTTCTAAATCCTGGTTTGGTTCCCCTAGCCAGTTTTCTGTCATCCCTGACAGAATATCATTATCAATGATAATGGCTGGAAGGTCAGTACCATCTCTGCTAGTTAAAGCTATGTGAGGTAGGAGCTTGGAGCTAGACTGATAAGACCCAATTTTCTCATAGTTGGGCCATTAGCAGCCAGCTTTGCTTTTGAGGGTGAGCTAAAAGTTTGTGGGTAGAGACTACCTAATTGATAGCACTTCAGAAATAGCTTCCTCCCTTTTATATATATATACCGAGGTGCCAGAAAAATGTGTACACAATTTAAGCGAATTTAGAGATGTTTGCCATAATCCTGTGTCTGGATGCTGATGGTAACCACTTTGAACACCTTTTGCAAGTCAAACATGACTTGTATTCAATTATTGATTATTACAATATCTATATAGTTTTTTCTTTCTTAAAATATGTATACTTGCCGGGCTCAGTGACTCAGCCTGTAATCCCGCACTTTGGGAGGCCAAGGTGAGTGAATTGCCTGAGCCTGCAGGTTTGAGACCCGCCTGGGCAACTTGGCGAGACCTCATCTCTACCATAAACCAAAAAAATTAGCCAGGCGTGGTAGTGCGCGCCTGTAGTTCCAGCTACTTGGAAGGCTGAGGCGGAAGGATCGCCGGAGCCTGGCAGGCCGAGGCTGCGGTGGCTGGGAGTGGCCACTGCACTCCAGTCTGGGCGATAGTGAGACTCCAACTCAAAAAAAAAAAATGTGTATACTTTTTTTGGTGCCGTGTGTGTGTGTGTGTGTGTGTGTGTGTGTGTGTGTGTGTGTGTGTATTTATCTATCTATATATAGCTGCTGGTTCTTCTGCAAGTTTCTTGCAGATATTCCAGAAACTCCAGGAGCAATCGTAGCACATTTCTGATCATCCTCTCCAGACCCATGCTATACCCTTTCCCATGTTTTTATAAGTTGATAATTATAATTTTATAATTTTTTGTAATATAGCTTAAAGTACTTATATTTTGAATTTATAAAATCAGTGAACTATACCACATTTGAAAACATTTACTATAACTTCCAACTCTTCCACCCAGATATTACAAGACTAGGTGTTTCTTATGAATTTAGCAAACTATTTTGAAATTCCCACTGAGATTCGCCAATGTTAAAAGTTCAGAGTGAAGTGTTTGCTGGTAACTGGAAATTCTGGCTCTCAGCCTTTTAGAAATGGCAGGCCTTTATACCTCCACCCTGCCTAGACCACATGTACCCCTTCCCCCTCAGGGCTTTCTGCCCTAAGATCATCCCTGTTGGGCTGATTGCCAAAGGTGGACTGCCAACAGCTCCTCCTGCAGTTTGGGCATCAGGCCTTTCCTGAGAGGGGATCTAGGAGGAACATCACTGTGTCCCCCACAGCAACTTTTAAGTGAAGATACGATTTGATACCCATTTTCCAGATGGGAAAACTGACATTTAAGAAGCTGAAAGATCTTGCTCAAGATCATGCAACTATAAATCCACAAGCCAGTATCCAAAGCTTTCAGGACAAGAGTTTTCATACTTATAAATTTTGGATTTTAGAAAAGAAATTGAGTGCACATAGCATATACCACCCTAAACCTCTGTGTTTTTCTATTACTGTCATTTAAAAAAAACCTCACAAACGTAATGGCTTTAAAACAACACACATTTATTAACTTACAGTTCTGGAGGTCAAAGGCATAAAGTCAAGGTCGGCAGAGCTGCCTTTCTTCTGGAGGCTCTAGGGGAAGATCTATTTCCTTGCCTTTTCCATCTTCCAGAGGCCGTGTGTGTTCCTTGGTTCATGCCCCTCCCCCTGCTTCAAAGCCAGGAGCATGGCATCTTCACATCTCTCTCCCTCACCTCTGCTACTGTTATCACATCTCCTGTGTTTCTGAACAGTCTGTGTTTCTGACCTCTGTATCACTACCCATAAGGACCTACATGATTACACTGGGGCCACCTAGATAACGCTGGGTGGCCTCCACACCTCCAAGGCACTAGAGTTCACCACATCTGCAAAGTCCCCTCTGCCATGCCAGCTAACATACCTACAGGTTTCAGGGGCTAGGACATGGACATCTTTGGGGACCTTTATTCTAACTACCACAGCCCCAAAGGTGATGAGACAATACCCAATAACTGGAATCATTAATATTTCTACAGAAAAATGTCTGAAATATCAGTGCTAAATAGTATACATCAGGGGTCAGCCAATCACAACCTGTGGGTCAAATCCCACTTGTCTTTGTCAATCAAGTTTTATGGGAACACAGCCATGCCCACTTATTAGAACTGCTTTCCTGCGAAAAGGGAAGAGTTGCATATGACAGCAAAGCCTAAAATACTATCTGGCCCTTTACAGAAAAAAGAATAAAATGCCGACCTCTGATATAAATGATTTCTCTAAATAGTTCAGGTTAGTTTTGCCACCAGATGGATTTTCCACAAATCTACAGAAAATCTCTTGATTTTCATAGTCATTGACTCTTGGAAGTCCAAACAATGGAACATGGGCCCCCAGACAGTGACAGAGCAGAAGACTCCACCCCAGCAAAGCCCTGCTCTTAATCCAGTCTACAACCCTGTTTCCTTTGTATTTAAGATGTGATATATGTCTTTATTGGACCAGTGTTCACCGACAGTGTGGAGAATGTGGCCCTCAGCTTCATGCAGCCCCTGGGGCTATAGATGACAGTCTGCAGACCAAGTCAGAGGTATGCTCATCAGATGGATTTTCCATAAATCTACAGAAAATTCCTTGATTTTCTGCAACTGTGTACCTGGATGCCTTTAGCCAGAAATGGATACTCTTTTGTTTTCTTTTTCTTTTCTTTCTTTTTTTTTAGAGATGGGATCTCACTCTGTCACCTAGGCTGGAATGCAGTGAGTGGTATGATCATAACTCACTGTAGCCTCAAACTCCTGGGATCAAGTGATCCTCTCGCGTCAGCCTCAAGAGTACCTGGGGACTACATGTGTGCACCACCATGCCCAGATAATTTTTTTAAAACTCTTTTGGAGACAGGGTCTCGCTATGTTCCCTAGGCTGGTCTCGAACTCCCAGCCTTAAGCCATCCTCCAGCCTCAGCCTCCTAATTAGCTGGGATTACAAGTATAAGCTACCATGCCCAGCAATGAACACTCTTTGATTAGACACAATTACCCTCATCCCCTGCCTCCTTATTGTCTCACCCAACCTCCTTCATACATGCACATCCAGCCTGGTTCCAGAAGGCATCTGAGATTTGACTGCTGACCGAATCTCCCCATCACATGCTATAGAGGAAGTCAGCAAGGTCCCACAAAGTCTCTCACAGAAGGCCACGTAGAAAATAAGTGCCTACGCTGGGACCAGAACCCAGGTTTCCTGCTCCTTTCACCAGTTTCCTTCCACTTCACATTCAGGTGCTTGGTCTTGGTTCAAGGCCAGTGATGACTCATGCGATCAGCCTTTGCCAGATCGTTCCCCCACCACGTCAGTCCCCTTCTCTGCTTGACTTTGTTTTCCCGGCAGGTCACCAGTAAATCACTTGCCTAAAAAATCATCACCTTCCAATGCTCAGCAGTGGTCCCAGATGTTGTAATCTCCCTTGGCTTCCTTCGATGCTCTGGAGAGCAGTTTCCTTGGAGATCTTCCAAACTCAGGGCTGGGAACTTGGTATCACATGAATTTAAGATGTCAGACTTCAGCTTTCAAAATCACCATAGCTTACCTTTCCCCTAACTTGGTTGAATTGTGGTCTGTAGGCAAAGTCACCTGAGTCTTGGCTGATCCCGCCTAGATGGGATTCTGGGTTCTTGTTTTTGGAAGGAAGAACTTTAGGCCCTGGGATGATGATCCACTGACATCATTCTCCCTGAAGTCATTCCTGAAGGGATTCCAGAAGAAAGGCAACGTATCCACCTTAATTAAACGCGTGCAAAATCTCTTCCAGCTGTTGGACCCTCGTGATACGGTTTCTCTTCTTGAGTACCTCCCCTCTGGTTTGAGCTTAGCTAAACCTCACCCATAAAGTATCCACCGTAGGGATACAAATCACTTTTCAATTAGTATCCCTAACCATAGTTTGGGGGACAAGGGCCAAGAACACTCCAGTATGCTCCACTGCATCTTCCTTTTGAGAGACGTTGCAAAGAGCTAGATGCTTTCAGAAATTCAGTGTCTGTGCTCGCTCTTTTGAATGTGGCTGTTATTTTCATCACTTACCTAGCTCCTTCAATGAGGATAGTCATTGATGTAGAATGAAAGTTGTACCTAGAAGAGGTTTGATAGTTTGATACAGGGAGGAAGATTTCAATTCTCCCGTAATTATCATCAACCAGTCTTCCTCTAGCCATTCCAACGAACATACCACCTAAGTAACAATAATGAGCTTCGCCGGGCTCGGTGGCTCAGCCTGTAATCCCAGCACTTCCAAGTAGTTCCGGCTACTTGGAAGGCTGAGGCAGAAGGATCGCCAGAGCCCAGCAGGTGGAGGCTGCGGTGGCTGGGAGCATGCCACTGCTCTCTAGTCTGGGCGACAGAGTGAGACTCCAACTCAAATAATAATAATAATAATAATAATAATAATAATAATAATAATAATAAACTTCTTTGTAGATGCTCTTGCATGCCAAGGCACCAGCCATCTTCCCTTCATCCAGATTGTCCCCAAGCACTTTGGGTTAGAAATTTGCGGGGAATGACTGATTGGAATTCAGACAATCTTGCTGAAACTTTGAGATTTGTTCAGATAATCTTGCTGAAACTTTGAGATTTGTATACTTGATCATTAGCACACAGTCTCTACCAGGTAACCCAGTGTTTTGTTTTGTTTTTTTTGAATACACATATAGATATCTTTCCAAAAGCTAAAGTCAAAGGAGTCCTATAATATCCTGTAGTCCCTCAACTATTTTACCTAAGATACCCGTATTGATAGGAATTCCCTCATATCAGGCTTTCATCTGGGCTAGCCCAAAGTTTCTGTGAGGACCTTGTGAATGTCATGCAATTTGTGTGTTCATTCGCTAAATGTGTTTGCATACCTACTGGGTAGGCTAGGTCTCTAAGGAATATTCTATCACCTCAATTACAGCTAGTATATAAAGCTAGCATTGGATTACTTCCTAGAAACCTAGGCACTGTTTTAAGTACCTCAAATGTATTCAATCATCACAAGAATCCTATATAGTGGGCACTACGGTTTTATTATCCACATTTTACAGATGAGAAAACTAAATTTTTTAAAAAAGGATAAAGTTACTTGCTGGTGTTCACATAGCTAGTGAGTATCAGTGTTAAATAGGATCCTAAACACTTTGGGTCCAACATCCATGGTTTTTTTTTTTTTTTTTTTTTTGAGTTAGAGTCTCACTCTGTTGCCCAGACTGGAGTGCAATGGCCGCTCCCGGCCTGCTGGGCTCCGGTGATCCTTCCACCTCAGCCTTCCAAGTAGCTGGAACTACAGGCGCGCGCTACCATGCCCGGATAATTTTTGATTTACTGTAGAGATGAGGTCTTGCCAAGTTGCCCAGATGGGTCTCAAACCTGCAGACTCAGGCAATCCACTCACCTCGGCCTCCCAAAGTGCTGGGATTAGAGGCTGAGCCACCGAGCCCGGCCGCAACATTCATGTTTTTAACCATCACACATACAAGTGGTTGTGCTTTGGTGACTTTACTGTACAGTACTGTATATTTGGTTTTTTAAAATGCATTATTAGTGTGAAAAGTATTATAAACCTATTACAGTACAGTACTATATAGCCAATTGTGTTAGTTGGGTATCTAGGATAATTTTGTTGGACTTATGAACAAATTGGACTTAAGAATGTCAGAACTTAGCCGGGCTCGGTGGCTCAGCCTGTAGTCCCGTGCCTTTGGGAGGCTGAGGTGAGTGGATTGCCTGAGCCCATGGGTTCGAGACCCGCCTGGGCAGTGAGACCTCATCTCTACAATAAATCAAAAAATCAGCCGGGTGTGATAGTGCATGCCTGTAATTCTGGCTACTTGGAAGGCTGAGGCAGAAGGATCGCCAGAGCCCAGCAGGTCGAGGCTGCAGTGGCTGGGAGCGGCCACTGCACTCCAGTCTGGGCGACAGAATGAGACTCCAACTCAAAAAAAAAAAAAAAAAAAAAAAAAATGTCAGAACTCATTTGTATGTAGGGGACTTACTGTATACTAAAGGATATTTATTTTTATTAAAGTAGCATTATTAGTAGGATTTTATTTTTATTAACGTAGTTTTATTTGTTAGTGTTCTGTAGAGAAACAGAACTAATAGGAGATATAGACTTGTTATAAGGTGATATTATACCACTATATGGTTATATATTATACTGGCTCATGCAACTATGGAGGCTGAGAAGTCCCATGACCTGCCATTTGCAGGCTGGAGACCCAGGAGAGCTGGTGGTATCATCAGAAAACCCTAGAACAGGGGAAGTGATGGTGTAAGTCCCCATCTGTTTTCCAAAGGCCTGTGTTCTGATATCCAAGGGAAGGAGAAGATGGAGTCCCAGCTCAAACAGAGAGAACAATTCCCTTATCTTATACCTCAACAGATTGGATGATGCCCATCCACATTGGTGAGGGAATCTTCTTTACTCAGGCAACCAATTCAAATGCTAATCTCTTCTGGAAATACCCTCGCAGACACACCCAGAAATGTTTTACCAGCTATCTGGGCATCCCATGGCCCAGTCAAGTTGACACATAAAATTAACTATCACAATGGGGGTAAGAAATCCTGTTGGGGCTACCTCTGCTCAACACAATGACTTCTACAAGTAGAATAAAGTTGGCAAACCTGAGCTTTAGAGTCAAAGAGAAATGGGTCTTAATCT
The DNA here is from genome assembly GCF_000164805.1 of Carlito syrichta. NCBI lineage: Eukaryota > Metazoa > Chordata > Mammalia > Primates > Tarsiidae > Carlito > Carlito syrichta. Next base: position 698,702 of record NW_007260113.1, read on the forward strand.
TAGCTCTATTACTACTGAATATATGACCTTGAGCAAGTCACTTAGCTTGCTTTCTTTGTTTCCTCATATTTCACATCAGCCTTATTACATTGCTATGATGGTTAAGTGATGTTTTAAGTGTATATTCTTTTTTTTCTCCTATTCTCTCCTACATTTCTTCTATATTTTTCTCCTATATTCTTTTTTTCTCTCGTTTTGCCTTTTGGAAATTATCTAGAGTATGACTCAGTAAACTTTTTCTAAAGGACTGTAGTAAACATTTTACACAGTGTAGATCATATTGTCTCTGTTGCAACTACTTTGTGTTGTATAAACCATAGACCATATGTATAAATATATACATGAACACATGTATAAGCTACGGACAATATACAAACAGATGGGTGTTGCTGTGTTCCAATAAAACTTTATTTACAAAATCAGGCAGCAGGTCAGATTTGGCTCTTGGGCTACAGTTTGTCAACCCATGATCTAGACTCTCTGAGCAGTTATGGGGACCTCTCTGGCAGATTTAGGAGTAAGCCCAAAGTTCCTTCTAGGGGAGAGGATTCCAAATGTCCTTCACTCACCTTGAGCAAACAAGGGCAACACTATCTCAAAAGAAATATACAAAAAGTATTAGGAATTTCTGAGACAGCTTCTAGAAGATGAGCTTTCAATCACTTGTAATGGCTCTGAGATTAATCTGATTAGATTTACTTTCAAATGTTCCTTGGTGCTGGTAAAAAAAAAAAACCACACACACACATTAGGAATTTTGCCACACTTGGAATGCACCCCACATTATGGCCTGGAGTGGGCAGGAGAGACATCGAATCCAAACAGGGCTTTGCTCACTTCCTTTTACCCACAGACCAGAATCATCTGTTACAGAAACATTAATGCCACAAACTTCTGCAGTCCCTGGGGCTCTTGTTATACATTTTTATGTGTACACATGCATGTATCTTTTTAGACAGGAACTTGCTCTGTCACCCAGATTGGAATGCAGTGATTTGATCGTGGCTCACTACAACCCTGAACTCTTGGCCTCAAGTGATCCTTCCACCTTGGCCTCCCAAAACACTGGGATTATAGGTGCGAGCCACCATACTTGGCCATACATTATATTTTTTAAAGTACTGGCTTATGTGATGTGCTCCTTTTTTTTTTTTTTTGAGTTGGAGTCTCACTCTGTCGCCCAGACTGGAGTGCAG
>NW_007260113.1:700111-731537 GCF_000164805.1 Carlito syrichta
AACCCGCGGGCTCAGGCAATCCACTCACCTCAGCCTCCCAAAGGCACGGGATTACAGGCTGAGCCACCGAGCCCGGCTGTGATATGCTCTTATTTGAGCCCCACAACAAACTTTCAGAGGCTCAGAAAGGGGAGGCAAACCTCATAGTTCCCAGAATATGTGGGAATTCTTTCATAATATATGTGGTGACCATGAGAATGTGCCCTGAGGACTACAGGGATTATAATTGGCCCAGGAACCCAGCTTTTGTGCTCTGGGATCCATCCCTGCATTTGCTCCAATGCCATGCTTTCCACAGGCCAAATGGAAAACCGAGGCAGACCCATTTCTGGGAGAGGCAAATTCCTCCGCTGGCTACTTTGTCGCTCCACCTTGTTGAAATTGTCTTAGTCTACACACATTCTAGAACATATCTGCCTGACCTTCCTCCCCTCTCTCCTTTACACAGGGTCAGACCTGCACTGGGCCCTGACAACTCTCTCAGCCTTTTCCAGTTCCTTCTTTACTTTCTCTCATGAGCATAGTTCATAATAAAATCCTTACACAGTTAATCCCATCTTGGCATCCACTTCTCAGATATATCCTTTAAAAAGTAGATGAACCCCTAACACTAGCGCAGGATGACAGTTTGGGGGACGTAAGCTTCTTGAGGTTCCAGCATTTTGCCTTAGTTTGGATTCCTCCAGAAGACACGCATGACTAGGATTTGACTACAAGTCGTTTATTTGGAAGACAATTACAGGACACACCAGCTGGAGAGTGGGCACATGAAGCAGGGAAGAAAAGCCAAGAGAGAGCCAGTTGCCACAGTGGGCAGATGAAACTCAGTCGTGCTGAGGACCTCTGGGGGCTGAGGAAACTGGGACCTTTTTCCAGCAATTCCCATGTGTCATCGGTTAAGGACTGCCCCCTACACTTCTGCCCTGCTGTGTGCATGGGTGTGCATGCTTCGTCTCCAGTGGAAGCCCCCAGGCCGAGTCACGGGTAATTCCACTAGGAAAGCAGGGCTGCAGGGACAGCGAGTGCCAGGGCTAGTGCGTGGAGCCTAACAGCACCTACCCCAAGCCCCATTTCAGGTTGTGAGGGTTAGGTAGAGCAGACCTAGAAGTGCACGCCTGACCCAAGACCCAGCCACAGTGAGGGGTTCAGGCTCTGACCCAAGCTGGCAAATCACAGTCCTTCTGGAACTCTTGCTGGCACTATCTAGCATGATGTACCCTCTCAGGAGGAGATCATGAGGCCTAAGCTCCACCGAGCTTGACAGCTGACAACCATGTTGCCCTGAGAATAAGGCCAGTGTTGATGAAATTAAAGTTGAGGGAACAGAGAGAGGCAGGGAGGGGTTAGAACCTACTGACAGCACTGCTGAAACATCTGGATCCAGGTGTGCCCGAAGCCAGAGCACCTCTGGACTTTCCAGTGACATATGCTGATTAATTCTATTCTTGCTGAAGCAAGTCTGACAGAGGCTCCATCATTTGAAAACAAAAAATTCTGCCAGATATGAGTAGTCACCCAAGGGTGTTAATGTAAGATCTTAAAGCATGGACTTGGAAAAAGAGAAAAGAGGGCAACCCCCTCAGGTCTCCTCCCACTGTGGAAGCTTTTCTATCCTTTTAATAAATCCTGTTTTCTAAAAAAAAAGAGAGAGAGAGAGAGAGAAGAGCTGTTTCTCTTGGTGTGGAATCTTGTGTTTCATTGACAAGACTCATCCACAGGCTACAATGGCCAATTAGGGAGACAAAAATGGTCCCTGCCCTCATTTTTGAGAAGCGGCAGGAGCCTTCAAAAGCCACAGATTTTGGAAGGACTCCCACCCAAATTCCATTCTTCTCAAATGCAAACTTCATGGAATCTCATAATAAAAACTCTTAAATTTATCTTTTGAAGTTTTTCAATAATTATAAAGCCGCTGAGCACCTCAGGGCTAGTTTTTCGGTAGCTATGCTACAGTTATGTGTTGAAAAACTATCAGAATTCTTACCAACAACATGTCATTCTGTTGTTGCTGAAGAATTCTCTGAGCTAGGCTTTTTTTGCTTAGTGGCTCTCTCCTAAAAGTTCTCAGTTTGCTATTTGGTTGAGGCCTATGCTTTACTGCTGTTTTTAGCTTGGGCTCTTGACTCTGCATGAAGAAGGTACAGAGTAATTTGTCCTTCCTGCAGGGTTCAAATACCCATCACACAGACTTCCCGATCAGGCTGCGATGGACTTCACTGTGTCATAATTAATGAAACTCTAACCCAGGATGTGATGGCATTTGGAGGTGGGGCCTTTGGGAGGTAATTGGGGTAGATGAGGTCATGACAGTGAGGCCCGCAGGATTAGGATTAGTGTTCTTAAAAGAGGAGACAACAGAGAGTGACACCTCTTACTCTCTCTCCCCCTCCTTCTGTGCATACTAAAAGAGGTCGTATGAACACACAAAGAAATGGCAGTCACCCACAAGCCAGAAAGAGAGAACGCACCAGAACCCAACCTTGATCTGGAATCCCCTCACCTCTCAAACTGTGAGAAAATTAATGTCTCTTGTTTAAGCCACCCAGTCTGTGGTACTTTGTTAAGGCAGCCCAAGCAGACTGATACAGGGACTAAAGAATTGCTCTCACTCCATCCGGAAGGTGAGTCCAGGAGTTGTAAAAAGGAAGCTCTGCGTCACCGTCCCTGTAATTAATGCTGGGCTGCCTCTGGTCAACACAGTCACATAGCCACATAGTGGCTACAAGAGGATTTGGGATCTGGAAATACCCTACCATGGTTTCTCGTCGGAATGTTGAGGGCATTTGGGGTGGCACTCATGAGCATTACAGGATGTTTAGCAACCCTGGCCCCTACCCACTAAATGCCAATGGAGACTCTTAGTCATTGGGATGACAAGGACCACCTCCATACATCTCCTGGGGGGAAGGTGGCACTGCCCCTCGTTGTCACCAACTGGAACCCCTGGGATCCAGGCTATTAACCATCTTGCTCCATTATCAGTCTAATGTTTGGCATTTTAAAGCTTTCCCAGTGGTCCGAGCTACCCAGTGCCTTGTGAGCATCTCACTCCTTTGATACTTGGTGAGAAAGTATCCTTGGGGCAGTTAAGATTTCCAGGACCAGTCAAAGGTAGTAAGTAACATATCTGAACTCCAGGTCCCAGAGAGGCAGAACGGCATGTGTCCAATGGGTTTTTCAGACAGGATTGCACCTTGAGAAAATATTTAATTGAATTCTTGCCTCCAGACAAAATACATTCAATTTATGGAAAGTGTCATCACCTTCCCTAGACCCACTCTCATTTGTCTTTGTTCCTGCTCTTAAAAATACCTTCCTTAATTAGTCTTACTATAGTTTATACCAGCTTCTACCTGCCTTGTACCCACAATTATTACCTAAAGAGACAATATTACACACAATGGTTTGGAGATTGAGCTCCGAATTGAGCTCTAATAAGTTCAAATACTACCTCTGCCTTTAATAGTTGCGCAACTATCAGTGGTATAACTAAAAGCAATATATATTTTTTTCAGTCTATAAAACAGGGGTAGCAATAATAGTCCCTATCTCATTGGGTTGATGGAAGGATAAAGTGAAATTTCTGGAACTCAAAAGGCCACAAAGGCAGCAACTGCCTAAAATCTCCTCACACAACACAGTCCTTGGTTTTATCAAGATACAAGAACTTCTCAAATTTCTCCTTTATTTTTGGGTTAAATTATCTAAGGCCCCAGTTTAAAAAAGCCAATCTTGGGAAACTCCTGGAGAACAGAGATTGTGTGTTATTTATTTTTGTATCCCTGGCATCTAACCCATAGAAGGTGGGCACTTAGAGGCCATTGAACGGACAATGTTCAATGGCTATATGAAGTCACTGTGATAATAACTGCAACTAATCCCAAACAAGTGCTTACTAAGTGCCAGACTATGTTCTCAGTGATTACACATATATTGAGTTATTTAATCCTAATGATAATCTATAAAGTAGGTAGTTTAATCACTGCCATTCTATAATAAGGAAACTGAGGCTACAGAGAGATTTATTTGCCTGAGATCACACAGTTTGTCAATGTGACCTTGGAAAACAAAACAAAGTAACTTGAGAGGGAAAACAAAGCTCTGTCCCAAGAACTCTTGCCTGATATCAGTCCCCAAGGCTGGGTTGGGTGGGTGAGTGGGTGGGTACCGGGAGATCAGATGGTGGTGGTGGTGGGTGGTGGCTTTTCTCTGAAGAGCAATTGCTCAGGACATCATCTGTTCTCAATTTCCACTCTGGTTGTCCTCCATGGCAGGCCTCCAGCCCAGCACACGTGCTCAGGCTGTTGGCCAGGAACTAAATTTATTTGCAAGCCCAGGGTTCAAGCAGGTACATAAATTACACGTTCACTGCCTCCTGCCTCCGCGCAGCCTGACACAGCTGAGTACCCCGCAGGGTTTTACAGGCTATTCACTCTGAGTCTTTGGCTGTCGGGTCTTAACGGGGTGCCTGCAGCTGTCACCCCCACCCCACACAGCAGGCACCTTGTAAAAGGTGACTCTGGTACTTTCTCTCCCTGTCAGAGCCTTAGTTCTGAACTCTGAATGACTCCATCCTTGCATTCCACTCAGTCACTCTCTGATGTCTTCTGACTTTGGGGATCACCCACCTCACACCCTTTAACGTTATCTGTGGCCCTTCGGATACAGTCTAAGCCTCAAAGTGACTTACAGAGCCCAGGCTATCTCCTGGCACCCCCTTCACCCCACCTCTTGCACCTTCCTGACCTCTCTCGGTGTCTCACGATTGAGCAGGATGTTCTGTTGGCTCCGTCATGACACTTCCATAAAGACCAAAGAGTGTTTGTTTTGGGGTTTTTTTGGTTTTTTCTTAAGTATCAGAGATCAGTCCTCTGGGGATGAAAAAGTTTGCATCCACGAATATGATTCTTATGTTGCTAGGGTTGCATAAATACTAGCCTACCATTCACGATGTAAATCACTTTAAGTCCCTCCCATGGAATTGGTTTCTGCTTTTATGTTTACTTTAGTGGCATCATATGTATGCCTTTCAGAGGACGCTTCAAGGAGGTTCACATGACAGAAGTCTCATTGACTCTGCAAAACAGATTTGAGAAAAGACATGATCTCCCCTCTACATGATATTTTTCAGGAAGCAAAATTCCAGTAGACTGAAAATATCTTGAGAATAGGGTCTTATTTGGGGGTCTTCTGCAGAACTTGGCATTTGCAGAACTGAATGTAAGGGATGGAGTCCGGTTGGGGGATTTTAGGGAATAAGAAAAGAAGAAATGAAGCTAACATTTCTTGCAGACCTGCCGTGATCTCTCACTGTGGCAAGTATTTTACATTGTTATTCCTTTAATCCTCACTACAGTTCTATGAAGAAAGAGCATATCCTCATTTTACGAAGAAGGAAACAGACCCAGAGAGGGCAAGTCACCTAGGGTCACACAGCTACTGGAAAGGGCAGTGGCAGTTTCTTAACTAAGGTCTCATTTTCCTCCTAGAATACTGACTTCCTGATTAAAGTTAAACCATTGCTCTGCTTCAGTTGCATAGATCTATATATTTTTTCTGGTTCCACAAAATTCTTTTTTTCAAACCTCTGCTGAGCACCTCTTTATGTCTCAAGAAGCTATTACTCAATCAAGTTGCAAGTTTTGTCAGAATTCAGAAGTTTTAGAAAGTTGGAAAAATAGAGATACAGGTTTTTTAAATAGAGGGGTTGCCAAAAAAATGTACACACAATTTGAGAGATGTTATCTATGTATTACTTTTCGAAGTTGAATTAAATAACGGTAGCAATGTGTAATGTGACATTAGTGTAACTGTGCTTTGGTCATTTTCTTTGTCCTGCCTATCGCATGGTAACTCTAGCATTCTCTTGATGAACACCATCGTTTGAGCAAACGTCATACTTAAAATGTGTATACTTTCTTTGGCACCCCCCGTCAAATGGCAGCATTATTTAGTGTTTGGAATCCACTATCTGGACATTCAGGAGAGTTTCAGAAATCTAATTGAATAATAACTGAAGTTTCATTCAAATGTGCTTGCATTATGAAAATACAGTCTTTTTTGCATTTAATTATGGGAAATATTTGGGTTGTTAAACTATTTCTGACAAGGAACATTTATCTATTTTTTTTTAAGGAACTTAATTTTTCATTAAATATCAAAGTATATCTTGGGGAGTTAGTTGCTGTAAATATATGGAAATAGGACCACTTGGGTAATATGTTACCAGTTGCCAATTTCTCGTACACTTAAACAATCTGTCTCCCTTCAAAGTATGACAGTTGGCAGAAATTCTTGGGCATATGAGAGATTGTGATTGTTGTCAGACATTAAAAATCAGCCTTCAGACTATCGTTGCCGTGCGGATCTAACTTCATCCTTCACGTGCCTTCCACCTGTGGATGCAACTCACCAATGTTATCTGGGATGGGGCAGACTCTCCTGGGTGTTTCCATCGGGAAGTTGGGCTTGCTGCCTCTACCCTTGCACTGGGGTGGCTAACAGCTGCCCTCCCCTCAGGGAGAGAATCCATCAGCTAAGCCGATGAAGCATTGCGAGACCCAGGGACTGACTCTATTTCCTAGCAACCAAGGAAAACCATTTCTCCTCTGTCAGCAGGAATGCTCAGATTTATATAAGCTACAAATGCCCGTTATCACCATAATAAACCATATATTTGCAGGCGGTATTTACAGCCAGCTAATCGTGGCACTCCATCCTGGCAGCCCCTGAGCTGGCGAGCTTCCCATTTGGAGCCCCCCAAAAATACGATGAAGTGGATGCTGAGTGCTAATTTAGTGAACAGCAGTGCCTGACAAAGCAACTAACCGCCTAATTATGAAGGAAGATTACTGATACCGTTAATTGAACGGCTGTAAAACTCTGGTAAAGTCAGATGGTAGTAAAGTCCATTTTCAATTTACTAGGCTATTAAAAGTATTTCCGGCTATAAAATAAACAGACACAAAGCATACTAAACAGGCTAATATGGAAACATAAAAAGAAAAGGGAGAAGCTTGTCATGGCAATTAGTGGTCGTGATTAGCTGTGCCACAGACCCAGCGGTGGAAATTAAAGATTAATTTATGACAGCGCTCTGGTGAAGGAGGTTTGCTGGCGACTGCTCTGCCTACAGGTGGGCGAGGCATCTGTCACTTCAAGTGCCAAAAATCATCTCCAGCTCAGGCTGGGTTTCAGCCTTCCTTGGAACTGTGGTTTCCATTACCTGAATCTGACAGACGCTTCGCTGATATGTTTCCTCACTCAGTGCCTCAGTTTCCCTACAGGAATGGGGTGATTTAGGGGCCTAAAGTTTTAGAAAGTCCTAGAATTTAGCATCCCCACATCTCCTCTTATCCACCTGGATCCTTGCTGACCCTTAAGAGGAGCTTACCTCTTCACGAGCTCATTCCTTTCACTGGGACACCCTCCGCTCCACCCACCTCTTGGTTTCCACATTCTGGAGAGTTCTCAAAGGACACCATCTCTGTACCACTCACTTGCCCTCTCCTTTCACTGCCTCTTCCCTGCTTATGCTTTCCGTTGGCCCAGCTGATAAGTTCCTGCAGAACTCAGAGAGAGATGTGTGGACTGGCTGAGGGGAAGGCATTTGGGGCAGGACACATGCCACATCATGATCTGTTTCACCTGGAAAATGGAGGACAACTAGAAAGAGGGGAAGTAAGAATCTGCCAACATGCAGAAATAACAAGAGCGATAATTCGGTGTGGAATTGGGTGGAGAAGCCCAGAAGCAGGGATGAAGTACACTAATAGACCATATGTCAATTTCACCCTGAGCAGATTGAGACTGAGATGAGAACTGACCTTGCCCGGGGTCTCACAACCAGCCAGTGGCACAGCCAGGAACACAAACACATCTTGGGTCCATGCTCTTATGGGCTGAACAAAATAACTCCTCTGGAGGCTGAGTATCAGCCTTTTAAACCCTAGACATGCGCTGAGGTCATTGTCCATAGAATGACAGCAGAATTCCAGACTCTACTTTGAGAATGAGCTCTCACATATGGCTTCATCAAGGTGAAATGAATACTTCACACACCAAGAGGAGCTAGGCCACACTGCCTTTTTTTCCAGTTTCTTTTTTAACAGGACAACTAGGGATTACTTCACCAAAATTTTAGTCACCTTCTGGTTTCTCCAGCCTAGACTCAGGTTATTCAAAATCCCTAGGCCAGTAACATCAGCAGGGGAGAAATCTAAGTCTTGGACCCGCTAGATCTACTAAATCTGCTGTCTAACAAGGTCCCAGGTGTTTCCTATGTGCGTTAATAATTGGGAAGTGCTACACCAAACAGCATTTCCTAAATGTTGGTAGAGTAAGAATCATCTGAGGTGCTTGTTAAACACACAGCCTCCTTGACTTCTCTCTGGAGATTCCCCAGAGCATCAGGTCTAGGATGGGGCCTGGGTGCTTGTGTGGGTTAGTAATGCTTGCAGGGTCTCTTCCTAAGGGAAGTTCTGGATTTTCGGCTCTGACTCAGTGTCTCGCAGTGTTACTTGTACTTTAGAATCACCCGGTGAGATTTTTTAACCTGTACTGAAGCCACAAGTGTGCTCCAGCTATTCCATTCGATTGGGTGATGGTGGAACCCGGGCACTTTGCGCTTAGGGGGGTTCCCAGGTCATTCTAATATACAAACAACATTCACAATACAGTCTCAATCTGGGGTTCTCTAAATGTGGCTTAGGGACGAGTGGCACCAACACAACCTGGAAACTTGTCAGACATGCAAATCTGGGGGCCTACCCTCCAAAATCTACTGCATCAGAAACTCTGGAGGTGAGCCCAGTTATCTATGTTGTAATAAGTTCTCCAGACAACACTGACAGCATAATTTGAGGTCTTGTGCAACGTGAAAACACAAGGTCCCTTGTTCAGAACTTATTAAGACTTTCGGGCAGCTGTTGCACAGCACTGAACCAAGCCCTCTGAACATGGAGCCCCATGTGATTGCACAAGATAGACGCCCATGAAGCAGACTCTACTTCCACGTAACTCCGGTGCACACTAAAATCTGAGAACCACTAGTCTAGATTCTTCTGCTGGCTTATTGCTTGTGCTTCTGCTTCCTGGCATGATCCAGGGTGACTCTCAGGGCTTGTAGGCCAGGGGCCCTGTGATGACAAAAATAACAGTACCATTCATTGATTATGTATGATGTATCAGGCACTGTCCCTTCCCACACATTATTCAAGCCTTAGAACCCCAGGAGGCAGATTCTATTAGCTTCATTCCCATTGCACAGATAGGAAAACTGAGCACCAAGGCCAATCAATGATCATTGGTTGGTTGAATACCCACTGCCCCCTTTTTCACCCTTCCCTCACTATAGTAATTATTAGCCCCGAGACAATCCCTATCCATGGGTAAGGACTTATTGGAACACCATCGCCCGAAAGGTCGCTAACTAGGGGCCTTGCCTTTTGTTCCAGAAGGATTTATAATCATAGGTTTGCTATTTACTATGCCAATGAGAAACCAGAGTCTCAGACAGGGGACAGAGCTAGCAAGTAGCAGAGTTAGGATTTGAATCCAGGACATTCTGTTCTCAAGTGCTTCCCATCATCTGAGCTACCACAAGTCCTAGACACCACCCATTTATAGGACAGATCATTTTCTCCCTCTTGCAGCTTTGCAAGGAAGAGGAGGGGTAAAAGACCCAAGCAAGACAGTTAAACCGTCACCAGTGGGCTAGAAAAGAAGCCAAGGGATTGTAAATTACACCAGGGAAGAGAGGGAACTCAAAAGTAAAACTGATATCACATCCAGTCCAGGCCACCTGTTGGCTGGGTCTCCCTGAGCAAATTATGTCACCTCTCTGAGTCTGATTCCTCTTCTGTAAATTGGGTATAACATCTACCTTTTTTGAACTGATGTACAAATTCAGTGAGCTCATGGTTTAAAGGAGCCAAGGTGCTTAATATGACTCCTGCTACAGAGTAAGTGCTTGATAGAAGGTGGCCATTGCTATTATACAATGAGTGGCCTTGGGGTTTTAAGTGTTCTTGCTCTGCCCCTCCCCTTTCTCTTCTTCCTTCTCCCTTACTCCTGCCCCCTCTTCACACAAGGGAGCTAAGTAAATTAGAAAATTCAGGACAGATCTGGGAGATTCGGGGTTCTATCTCAACTCCACCACTAAGGCGTTTAGACCTTGAACTCCTTTTCAGGACTTGGTGTCCTCACCAGGTTGAACCAGTGAACTGAAGGTTTTCCTGACGCCCAACTTTCCTGTGAGCATTGCAGAATCCATTTGTCATTGAAGCCCCATTCCCAAGCACTGGGTTTCTTGAAAGATGTTTGAAAGAAGTCCGGGAAGGGCGAGATTCCAGGGGCAAGTTGCCTTGAGGTTTGGATCTGGCCTACACCAACTATGAACCAGAAGAAGCTTGGGAACATGGAACCCCGGCCGTTATGAGCTGACCCTTGGAGACCCGGCTTCAGAAGTGGTGCTGGCACTGCCACTAAGACAATCAGAATCCCAGACCCTCCATGAGCCCCAGATCTGAACACTGGATAAAATGAATCATGCTGCATCTTGAGAGGGGTCAGAACATGCTGCTCCAAAATATGGTGTCTTGGTGTACTCAATATTTTAAGGTGAAGAATTGGGAAACAACAGGTGCAGGAAAAACTCTATCCTTCCCCTGAAACAGGTCCTAAGCCCCTCCTGTAAGAGGTGCCCTCTGCATACCAGGAGGAAAGGAGCATCCTTATCTCCAGAGACAGAGGGGCCCTGAGGAATCCCAAGGAACAGCTTCCCCTTGGTTACTACTTGTAGCTCATACCCTTTTGTCCTATCACATTTTTCCATGACTTTCCACTCTTCACCAAGCCTAGTATAAAACTGCTCAGGTGTAACCACTTATTTCCTTATAAAGGCTCCTGTGTCAAATAAAACCTATATTAAATAAACGTGTGTGCTTCTCTCCTGTTAACCTGCCTTTGTCAATTTAATTTTCGGACAGAGCCAGGGACCCTAAGAAGGTCAAGAAAAGTTTCTCCTCCCCTACAAGCTCAACTTTCGCTTCCATTTGCAAGTAAGTTTCCTCAGGAGGCAAACACTTAGATGGAGATTAGAGAGCATGAGGTTTATTAGGGAGTTCCCTGAAATCAGCATCTGGGGAAGGGAAGAAGAGGAAATCAGACTGGATGAAGGGAGAAGCTGAGCTACAGTGCAGTCACAGGGAAGGTGTGGGGTATTGCCCGGACATGAACTGTGTGCCCCCTCCCTCAGGGAGTGGCCTCCAGTCGAGGTTGGTCTCTGAAGGGTGTGTGTATTTCCAGTAATGAGTCATGGGATGCAGGTGACCAAGCAAGGCTGAAAACAATGTGGTCTTCACTCTAAATCAATGTAATTGTAAACACTGTATAGAAATGTGAATAATTAACTTGACTGCTTATAAAACTGCTTGCTATACTGTCCCAAAGTGTGGATTCTTTACTGACTGGCTGCCATCGGTGCCTCCCTTAAGTTTTAATAAACCAATGTCTTTCTCTGCTGATGCCTCCTGTAAGTCAAATGTCTTTCCCTGCTGGACCCCTGGGTGACTTCTTTGAAATAGGTAAACATTACACACAAGCCCTCTCAGATTTGGGGTTACTGTGTTACAGAAGGCCTCAGTCAGGAAATCCCTTCTGGGAATACCCTGCGGAGTCATCAAGTTTAGGCCGAGGAAGTCATTCACTCAGAGTGACTTGATAACTCACCCTGAAGTCCTCACAGCTGACCCAACCAGGATTTGCACCCAGTCAGGCCTCTCTGTGTCCTTCACTTTTGGCCCCTGATGCCTGCCGAGGGTTGTCAGGGAAGGCAGGGGGTGAACTGAAGTGGGCACGCGGCTTTCTGGCTGGCTGCTTTCTGTTCTCATGTGACCAAGTGTGGAAACAATACTACATCCTCATGTCAATTGGTTATTTGATGCAGCCCCCCAGGGAAGGGGGTATGACTTCGGCATGAGGCCTCTCTGTTCAGCCAAGGCAATCCCCTAGGACGCTGATAGCTGAAGGCCCTCTGCAGGTAGCTCTCCCAGCAACTGGGGCCTAAGTGCCTCTCTCCTTAAGAAGGATCTTGGTAGCTCATCGCAGCCTCTGCCCAACACACCACTTAGGAAATACAAACCTTGTTTGTCTTAGCCTTTGCCAGTGCTAACTAGGGCAGTTGCTTTGTTTTTCATAAATTTGGTCTATGCCTTATGAAAATAGATCGTGTTGGAGAGTCAGGCAGGGCAAGAGGTTGAGTCGAGGTGGTGATATGAGATGGTTCTGTCCCAAGACTAAGCTGTCAGGTTCTACCAGTTACTGAGTGCTAACCATCTTCTGAGTTTATCATGTCTCTGATTTTCTTTAAAGTCCTTCAGCATAGCGAGTGTGATATCATGAGTCTGTTGAGCTTATAACCAAGCAATGCTGAGCAGCCCAACCGAAAATGAATGACTAGCTTGGTCAACACAGTGAGATCCCGTCTCTACCAAAAATTTATTTAAAAATTAGGCCGGCCTGGAGGTGCACCTATAGTCCCAGCTACTTGAGAGGCTGAGGCGGGAGGATCACTTGAACTTAGGAGTTCAAGCTATGATTGTGCCACTGTACTCCAGCCTGGGCGTCAGAGTGAGACCCTGTCTCTTAAAAACAAAATTTTAAAAATGAAAGAATGAATGACTCAAGGAAGGCCAGAAAGTTCATTCTAGAGCCAGCTTCTGCAAGCCCTTGTTTCCCATATCTTAAGTAAAAAAAAGTGTTACTTAAGTGTTAAAGTGCTGCTCCTTAGCATGCCATAATGTCAGAAATGAAGGGTATGTGTGTAAATACTGGCCCGTTGGCTTGATGAATGTCAGAAATGGGATCTTCTTGCTGATATTAAGGTATTCACACTATGGACTGGCTTAAGCACATCGTTGAGAGACGTAACACAGTAACCCCAAATCTTGAGAGGGCTTGCACATAATGTTTACCTATTTTTTTTTTTAAGTTAGAGTCTCACTCTGTCACCCAGGCTGGAGTGCAGTGGCATGCTCACAGTCACCCCAGTGCCGATCTGCTGGGCTCAGGCAATCCTTCCGTCTCAGGTTTCCAAGTAGCTGGAACTACAGGTGGATTCTACCACGCCCAGCTAATTTTTTTGATTTATTGTAGAGATAAAGTCTTGCCAAGTTGCTCAGGCTGTTCTCCAACCTGTGGGCTCAGGCAATCCCCTCACCTCAGCCTCCCAAAATGCTAGAATTGCAGGCTTGAGCCACCGCACCTGGCCTACCTATTTCAAAGAAGTCACCAGAGGCCCACTGAGGAAAGACATTAGTTTATTAAAACTTACGGGAGGCCAGGCTTGGTGGCTCAGCTTGTAATTTCAGCACTTTGGGAGGCCGAGGCAAGTGGATTGCCTGAGCCCGTGGGTTCGAGAACAGCCCGGGCAACTTGGCAAGACCTTGTTTCTACAGTAAATCAAAAATTAGCCAGGCATGGTAGTGCATGCCTGTAGTTCTGGCTACTTGGAAGGCTGAGGCAGAAGGATTGCTGGAGCCCAGCAGGTTGACGCTGCAGTGGCTGTGAGCATGCCACTGCACTCCAGTCTGGGCAACAGAGTGAGACTCCAACTCAAAAAAATTTTTTAAAAACTAACAGGAGGCACTGATGGTGGCGGTTTGGTGAAGAATCCATGCCTCAGGGCAGTATAGCAAGCAGTTTTATAATCAAAGCAAGCAAGTTAATTATTCAAATTCCTATATGGTCTTTATAATTACATTGATTAAGAGTGACACCTACATTATTTTCAGCTTTGCCTGGTCAGCTGCATCCCATGACGTATTCCTGGGAATATGCATATCCTATAAAGACCAGCCTTGGCGTGAGGCTGTTCCCTGAGGGGTAGGTAGGTTCAGGGGAGAAACACCCTATGTCTGGACAATACCTCACAAGAGACATGTCACATGTTCTCATGAACACAATATAAGATTCCAGGGAGGTCTGTAGACTTGATCCTAAAAAAGTCACTAGGCAAAATCACTTAGTGCTCCCATAAACCTGTCCATGCCAAGTGGTAGTTGCAGCAGAAGAGAGGTCATGTGAACTGTTTTTGTGCTTGCTTGCTAGTACATTAATAATGGATAAGCCTTTCCAGGTATGGTAGCAAGCCCCTCTCTTTAAAACTCAGAAGCAAAATCATGTCGAGTGGCTAGCTCTCAGCACCTCAGGCTGATTCTTCAGTGGCTGCTCTGGATGTACCAGAAAAGAACCTAGGACCTGTCCCCAACCACACTGTCAGTTCGCATCTGGGCACAGTGTCAGATGCTGTGTGCACACACTTCAATTATGCCCACAACAACCCCTTGAAGTAGATATTGCTGTTTATACCCACTTTATTAGTGAGAAAATCACATCTCAGGGTGACTTGATAACTTGCCCTTAAGTTCTCACAGTTGACCCAACCAGGATTTGCACCCAGCCAGGCCTCTCTGTTTTCCAAGGCTGTGTTCTTCACTTTTGGCCCATGCTGCCTGCCAGAGAGCTGTCTGGGAAGGCAGGAGGGGAAACTGAGGTGGGCATGAGGCTTCCTGGCCATCTGCTCTCTGTTCCCACGAGGCCATGTATGGAAACAATACTAGGGAAGCAGCCCCACTTGCATGTCTATGTAGCATATCTCTAGAAGGTTTAAGCCAATCCCTGTGTCTTGAATCCCCTTAATTGCCCCAATGAGAGCTCATTTCTAATGTCCATCAGGTTGGTCAACAGGCCAATATTTTCACCCAAGAAATAAATGAACAAAGACATAAGAATAAAACCACTCATTTCTGACTCTGTGGAGGCTAAGACCTGGCTACTGCACTGGCATAAGCAATTCAGGTGATGCTCATTGCTTACTTCTCCCGAATGGAAGTCTTTCCTCCTACAGATTTGTGTGTGTAGGTGTGTGTGTGCGTGTGTGTGTGTGTGTGCGCGTGTGTGTGTGTTAAGGAGCGTAGAGTAGGACACTAAGGTCACAGAAATAATAATGAGAATTAAAATTGGTTAAAATGCCCACAGAGGAGGTGTTTCCTGCGCAGATAAGAACATCATAAGGAGCCGGACTCGGTGGCTCAGCCTGTAATCCTGCGCCTTTGGGAGACTGAGGTGAGTGAATTGCCTGAGCCCGCGGGTTCGAGACCCGCCTGGGCAATGAGATGTCATCTCTACAATAAATCAAAAAATCAGCCGGGCGTGGTAGCGCGCGCCTGTAGTTCCAGCTACTGGAAGGCTGAGGCAGAAGGATTGCCGGAGCCCAGCAGGTCGAGGCTGCGGTGGCCGGGAGCGGCCACTGCACTCCAGTTTGGGTGACAGAGTGAGACTCCAACTAAAAAAAAAAAAAAAAAAAGAACATCATAAAGCTGGGCACAGTGGCTCATGTCTGTAATTCCAGCACATTGGGAGGCCAAGGCAGGAGGATCGCTTGAGGCTAGGAGTTTGAGACCAGTCTGAGCAATATAGCAAGACTTCGTCTCTACAAAAAATTAAAAAATTAGCCAGCTGTGATGGTGCACAACTGTAATCCCAGCTACTTGGGAGTCTGAGGTAGGAGGATTGCTTGAGCCCAGGAGTTTGAGACCAGCCTAAGCAACATAGCAAGACCTCTTCTCTATAAAAGTAAAATAAAAATAGCCAGGCATGGTGGCACATGCCTTTAGTCCCAGTCACTTGGGACTCTGAGGAGGGAGGATCTCTTGAGCCAGGAGGTTAAGGTAAGCCATGAGTGAGCACTACACTGCAATCCAGCCTGGGTAACAAAGTAAGAGCCTAACAAGGAAGGAAGAAGGAAGAATATCAGCGATATGGTCCTTCTCAGCCCCTTTGTGAGCAGGGCTGGACTGTGCGCTGACAGAAGGAAGAATGACTTTGGAAGCAGCCGGTGCTGGTGCAGAAGACGATGCTGGCCCTGGTCCCATGCCCTTGGCACTCACCATTGACGCGCACAACACCAGCTTCTTACTGCAAATTCCTGCCACTGTCTTGGGCTTTCTCTGGCTACAGGAGCATGCTCAGTTCATGCACTGGCCAGGCGGGAAGTACCCAGGATGATTTCCCCTAGCGCAGCCCCAACCAAAGATGAATGGGAATTGATGGGTAAACACCCAAGTTTCTTTGCCTCTTGGGGGTGGCTCTGAGGCACGGCATGTTCTACAAAGTGTCCCCATATTCCCCGCAGGACTGAGCTTCAGTTGCCCACAGAGATAACCTGCTCACAAACACACTCCACTGGCTTCTCCCCCTTCTGCTTCATTTCCCTATCCCCTACCAGCGCTCTCTGAGACGACTTCCCAGAGGGACCATCTGCACTCAAATATTAATATTTGTTTCTGGGTCTGCTTCTGTGAGAACCAAGTTACGTGGTTCAAATTCCTCCTCTGACATGGACCTGCTGTAGATCTTCTACATTGTTCTATATTATTCTACATTATTCACATCTGAACCTCAGCTGGAAACATGAGATGGACAAAAGGAGAACAAATCTCACAAGACAGTTGTGAAGATTCCAGAACATGTTCTGTGTAAATGGTTTTGAACAGTACCCGGTATATAGCAGGTACTCAATAAATACCATTGCTTTTTATTATCACAATTTATTATTATTGTTATTGATTGCTCCTGAGATTTTCTTGGCCGAGTCCAACTCCATTCTGAGAATTCTTTTTTTTTTTTTTTTTTGAGTTGGAGTCTCACTCTATCACCCAGACTGGAGTGCAGTGGCCGCTCCCGGCCACTACAGCCTCGACCTGCTGGGCTCCGGAGATCCTTCCGCCTCAGCCTTCCAAGTAGCCGGAATTACAGGCATGCGCTACCACGCCCGGCTAATTTTTTGATTTATTGTAGAGATGAGGTCTCGCTGCCCAGGCGGGTCTCGAACCCGCGGGCTCAGGCAATCCACTCACCTCAGCCTCCCAAAGGCGCGGGATTACAGGCTGAGCCACTGAGCCTGGCTCATTCTGAGAATTCTAAGCTCTCAAACCTTCCCTGGTTATTTCGGGGAATCTAATTCATTTATTCACTTAACATATCTTTAGCAAATATTGACTTAACACCTATGATGTTGAAGACACAGTGCTACAGCAGATATAAGGAACAAGATGAGGTCACTGTCTCCGGGGATATAAGACATATCCACACATAGTTACGGTCTAAGGCAAATTGTGATATGTGCTCTCATATATGTGCCCATAAAGTATCAAGTGAGCTCAGAGGAAGATGAAGATAATTCGGTGTGGTATGGAGAAGTATTCGAACTGAGTTTTTTTGGTGGGGATGGGGATGGATGAGAAAGCAGGAGTTTATTAAGAAGACAGGAAATCTCCCACAATTGGAGGGGATCTGAAAGAGGGTTGTCCAAACTGAGTTTGAAAGCTGGGTAGAACTTCAACAAAGAAGATGGAGGAGGCCAGGAGGGGTGGCTCGTGCCTACAATCCCAGCACCCTGGGAGGCCAAGGCGGAAGGATTGTTTGAGCCTGGGAGTTCAAGACCAGCCAGGGCAACATAGTGAGACCTTGTCTCTACAGAAAAGTGAGCCGGTCATGGTGCTGCCCATCTATAGTCCCAGTTACTCAGAAAGTTGAGGTGGTGGAAGGATCGCCTGAGCCCAGGAGGTCAAGGCTG
Organism: Carlito syrichta; assembly: GCF_000164805.1. Classification (NCBI taxonomy): domain Eukaryota; kingdom Metazoa; phylum Chordata; class Mammalia; order Primates; family Tarsiidae; genus Carlito; species Carlito syrichta. The sequence goes on from NW_007260113.1 coordinate 717,750, forward strand.
TGGCCAGCTGCGATCACATCACCGCAGTCTAGCCTGGGTGACAGAGTGAGACCCTGACTCAAAAAACAAATAAAAGATGGAGGAAAAGCGGATACACTGAATGAACGAGAGTGGGGGAGAAGTAATCAAAGGTAGGAAAAGTAGCCAGGCTCAGTGGTTCAGCCTGTAATCCCGCGCCTTTGGGAGGCTGAGATGAGTGGATTGTCTGAGCCCGAGGGTTTGAGATCCACCTGGGCAGCGAGACCTCATCTCTACAATACATAAAAAAATCAGCCGGGTGTGGTAGCTCACGCCTGTAATTCCGGCTACTCGGAAGGCTGAGGCGGAAGGATCGTCGGAGCCCAGCAGGTCGAGGCTGCGGTGGCCGGGAGCGGCCACTGCACTCCAGTCTGGGCGACAGAGTGAGACTCCAACTCAAAAAAACAAGCAAACAAAAACAAAAAACAAAGGTAGGAAAAGTCTGGCACCCCAGAGACAGCTCATCCGTATTTTACTGGGAAAGCCAATAGATTGATGAACCCCATCTCTCAGCACAAAGGGACAACAGCTTCTTATTATTCTGAACACTTCCGTGTACCAGGAATGATAAAAAATGCTCTCTGTGTGCTTGTTCATTCAGTCCTCACCTTCAGGGTCAGCACAGCTACTACCTCCATTTGACAGATAAGGAAACTGAGGCTAGAGAGGCCAAGTAAGTGTCTTGCACCAGCTTGTGAGTTGCTAAGTGGAGGGCTGTCACCTCAACCTGGGCAGTTTGGACCCAGGGATCACACTCACGACTGCCTCTCAAGAGAGGCACCTTTTCAGGACGTTAAGGGACTACTTTGCTGTGATGTTGATTAAGACTTAGAAGAGAAACTGCAAGAAAGCCCTTCAGCCCCACAGAGGAAGTCTCCAGAGGATGGTTCTGGAAGTCACAGGTTACCATGAAAACGCACCCCCACCGGCCACGCCCCCAGGCTTACTCTCACTGGTTGCAAAACTCAGCTGTGCCCCAGCTCGGGGTTCCCCTTCCCGAGGGCTGGTGGGGAAGTATCCATGACTTGCTTTGGCTGTGGCTTGGTCTTGGCACTCAGGACCCACGTGTAAGAGGAGCTCTGAGGTAGGGGCACGTGCTTGTCCCCAGAACTCAAACCCCAGAGCCCCTCAGGTAGGTGGTAACATGCCTAGTTTGATCCAAATCAAAACAGGCCAGCGTTTTCCTGTTTGTTCTTTTTTCCTCCTGGGGGGAGCAGTGGAAAGGAATGTGAAGCGGCTGCTAATTGGATGGTGAAGTGACCGATTTATTATTTTCTTATCCGTGCTGAGCAGAGCTGTAGGAAATCTCTGGGGCCAGGCACAGCACCGTGGGGAGTCTCGGGGTCTCTCTGAGAAGGAGTTGACAGTGGGGACCAAAGCTGCCAACTGACATGTTTTATTTGGCCCGCCTGGTGTCTGGAAAAATGTTTTAAAATAGATGCTGACATTTTTAAAAGGGGAAGATTATACATGCACTTCTACATTTCTGGCTTGTGTCAAAAAATGGGACGATCTGAGCCCAGATCCCTGTAAGTCTACAATCCTGGGAGCTGAACAGGGGCTGCCCTTGAGATGGTGGCAGAGTCCCACCTTCCAGCTTGGGTTCCCATTCTACCTCTCTGACCCCCCAGTATTTGCGTTTGTGACCCCAGGAGAAAAGATACTCTTCCTCTTAGGACTCTCGCCAATCTGGGTACAGGGGACCTCCAGCAGACCCCATGACTCAGCCAGCAGACCAATGAACGGCCAAGGGACAGGCGAGGGGTGCTTGGTAAGTCGGTTTAATGGCAGATTAAGTTGCCCATTAGGAAGCCATTAGAACACAGCGTGATGCGTCACTGGGTAAATGAGAGAGGCTGAAGTCGGAGACAGGTTCCTGGAGCGCTCAATCCAATTTAATTCTTCCCCTTCTTTAAACCCTAGGCAGACGAGAGTGGAGGCTGTAAATCACCCTCGATGCGATGGCTCATCATAAAGGATGCGGGGAGAAATTAGAGGAGGCAAGAGAAGGAGAGGCTGTGATGAACAGGGCCGGGCTGCCACCGGGTGATTGAGGACAGGCCGGCAGTGCAGGTGAAGAGACTGGAAACTAGGCTCGGGCTGAAGGTGTTGCGGGCAACCCAAACCCAAAAGTCCCAGCCCAGCCTTCTGCTCTGCCTCAGAAAGGATGATGGGGGAACGTGTGGGTGGAGAACATTCTGAGACGTGCCTTATGGGACCCTCGACATGGAATTTGAGGTTGGTCAGAATGTCTCCATATGCTCTGTCGGTTTCTGGCTGTGTGGCTTTGGGTAAGTTATTTAACCCTCTGAGTCACACTTTTCTCATCCATGATATGAGAAGGTGATCACTGCAAATAAAAAGGGTGGTGCTCGAAGTCATAGTGGGCTCCTGCGAAGTGACACTTGCTTCTGGGCTGTCAAGCAGACTCTGACCCTCTGAGGAAGGGCAGGAAGACCACTCTGTGCAGGGTCCTGTGAGTGTCCACACCCACAGACTTGAGGCACAGGTAGGCAATATCTGAGGGGCAGAACTCAGTCAAGGGGCAGCCTCAGGCATACACGGCAGTCCCGGGTCCCCCAGGACTGGTTATGAGTTGTGCTTGTTGGGTAAACATGCTAGTCCCCCAGCCATTCCCCAAGATCTGTCTTCTGCCTTTCTGTAAGGCTCGGTGCCCTGGGAAGCTGACCCAACAGTGCCTCGCCCAGTGTCTCTACCTGAGCTCCCCAAAAGCAGAGCCTCAGATGAGGAGGCGAGAGGTTGTGGCAAGCGTGGAGAGTCCAGGAAGACTCTGGCCCAGGAAGGACCGATTGCCCCGATGTTGGCTCCTCAGAACCTGCCTCAACTGCAGAGGCATCCAAGGACACCTCTGGGCCGCTGGCATTGCCATCTGCATCCACACCTATAGACTGAGCGCAGTAGGGGTGCAGAAGTCCAGCCGTGTCCCCTTGGACACTCAACCTGAAGGGGACACTCAGGATGTGCTCCAAGCTCCCTGCTGGGCTGCCCAAGATTTGCTGATCCTGCCGCCCATCTCAGCTTCTCCCTTTGCCTAAGCTACTCCCTCTCCTTCCTTTCACGCTGTCGATTCCCTAAGAAACACTTTGCACCCCAAATTCTATCTCAGAATCCTCTTGCAGAGAACCCAACCTGTGGTACAGCTGGTCCCAGGACTCCACGAGGATGCAGGGAAAGAGGACGGGAAGGAGAGTTGGTCCATTTAAGGGTGTGTTGTCTACAACGAAGATTTGGCAGGAACCCTGAAAAGGGTATGACATGCCCCAAAGCTGTCTTTTGGAGGTGTTTTTCTATCAGTTCCCAGGCCTGGTGGTCTCAGAGCTGCTGTGAGGGCTTTAACTGCCCTGAGATTACGGGCTTCGTGTACACACTGACTGAGAGAGTTCCCCGTCTTCAAAGAAGGCCCTGGGTGGGATGCTGTTGGCATGAGTCTGAGCCTATAAGGAACCACAGCCACTGAACTCAGAGGCAGGCCCAGGGGGCTCATCTCTGGGTACCGAAAGTCCCTGGGCCTTGGAGATGCACCAATGGCAGTTCAGAAGAGGAAGGTGGGGTTATTTCTTCCCTCCTCCCTCTCTGCCTCAGTACCAGGGCTTGGATCACAAAGCTTCACAAAGCTCCTCCTGGGTGCCAGCTGTCCTGGGATCAGAAGCACTGCCCCCATCCCTTTGTTCCTTCCACCTAAGGATAGTCTCTGGGTGCCTCAGCCTCCCTTGCTGGGTCATTTCCCTGCCATACCTCTGTCAATGGTCTCCCCGCTTCAATCTCATGGGTTGAGCAGCCTACGGGATGCTGACTGAACAAAGACACCGCTCCTACTGAAACTTCGTGTCTCAGTGACCCTCCAGGACCCCTGACCCCACCTTCTCCAGTTCCACTGGCTCTTCCCCCCCGCTCCCCCCGCCCCGGCCCAGCCGCTCCGGGTTCCCTATGCATCTCCTCGCTTTTGAATCTATTTCTCGTAGATGAATCAGTGTCCTCCTCCCTCACAGCGTTGCCTTTTGATTTGGAGGAAGAAAAAAAAACCACATTTCTATGAAGCTATTAAATGCTTTCCTTTCACAAACACCAGTTTTGTACATCAGAAGCATTGCCTTTCGTGACTATTGAATTCTCGGAAATGGGCTTCGAGTGCCTATTTCGGGAGTTGAAATCTGAACATCAGCTCTTTCTTCCTCTCTGCATTCCTGCCACACAACCCTAATCCTCTCCAGCGTGATGGATCCCTCGGGCTGGGGAGGAGGGAGACCATTGAAAGGAAATGTGAGAGAGAAAAGAACAGTACTCCATCTCAGGAGATTTTTCTCCTGACACAGTTATTTTCAACAGGTGAGAGGAAGTGATAGCGGCGACGGGTTCTTCAGTGAATGCATGCCACTTCCCCACCCACGTCCCCAACACACGCCTTCTCCAGAAATTCCTGAATGCCTGTGAGTGCATTCGTTCAACCCATACTGAGGGCCTACTGCACACCAAGGAGCCAGGTGCTGAGAACAAAAAGGTGTAATTCCTGCCCCTCGCCATGGAGTTTGCAATCTATGTTGGCGTGTTAGAGTCATCCAATGACAACACAAGGTGTGACACAGCGATTTTGCCTTTGCACTTGCTGATCCTTCTTACCTGGAATACCTCCAGGCCTTTTCGTGATCATCCCTTTTCACGAATGGCCTTGTTGGCCACCCACTCTGTCAACATATATGCTCTTTTTTTCTCTCCAGCATATTTCCCTGTTTATAGTCAGGTCAGTCTATTCCAGAATGTAAACATCATGAGACTAAAAAAACAAAATCTTCTTTGTTCTCTGCAGTACTCCCAGAGCAGAGAACAATGCATGCCATATAATAAACATTGACCACACCAAGTGCTAGTAAGCTTGGGCTGTGATGGATTAGAGGTCAAAGGTTTCCCAGGGGAAGTGACAGTGACAGATCTGAGGAAGATCAGGAGGCATTAAGAGAGGTCCAAAGGAAAAGAAAATAATTTCATACAGGAAACACTAGCATGTGCAAATGCCCTGGGGTGAGCAGGAACATGTTGGGTTTAAGGAACTAGAAGTTCAGTGGAAATTGAGCGTGGAGAATGGGGGGGGGCATAATTAACAACAGCTGAGAACTGTGCTAGGACCTGACGGAGTGCTGGGGATTAGTCCAGACTTCACACTACTCAGCGAAAAGTACTACTCCCACTTTACATTCTGCTGCTCTGTAGGTCTGTGACTCATGCAAATTACCTAAACTACAAGGCCCAGGTAGTTTAGGTAATTTGCATGAGTCACAGACCTACAGAGCAGCAAAATTAGAATTTAAACATAGGTATTTTGACCCCAGAGCATAGTGGTCTCAACCCCTATAGGCTTCAATCTCCAGCAGGAGGAGTAGGAGGGGCTGGCACATGTAGGACCTTGTGGCGACATCAAATCCCGGTTGGGGGCCAGGAGAGAGCAGCAGACACAGGCTGGAGATCTCGCAGAGTGATTCTTATAGACCTCCCAGCTTCTCCCCCGCCACCCCATCACCAGAGCCACACCTGCTCTGATTGGATTGACCTTCAAAAACTTGTTTCTCATTTCAAGTCACAATGGGTAAAATCAGTCTAAACTCCCTAAAGATTTGGCCATGAACCGTGAGATCCCTTCAGAGACCAACATTAAGCTAGTGCCCTGTTCTCTGATAATGGGCTATTTTAAAAAGCATTAACTAGGTCATTTGCAGCACCACGTGGATGGCCTCGGCTGCCCACTGGAGTCACCTCGGGACTGCTTAAAAATCTCTATGGCCATGAGGCACCTTGACATCAGAATTTCTCAGGTGGGACCCGGGTGTCGGTATTTTTTTAAAGCTTCCCAATGTGCAATCGAGTTTGAGAATTACCAATCCCTAGGTACTCGGTACTCAAGGGTACAGCAGGGGTCAATAGCATCAACATCCTTGGGAAACTTGTCACCAATGCAGAATCTTGACCCCAGGCCTACTGATTCAGAAGCTGCATCTTAACAAGGTGATGCCTGTGCACACTGAAGTTTGAAAAGCACTGCTCCAGAGCTGTACCATCCACTGTAGCCACTAACCACATGCAGTTGTTGAGATTTAAATTACATTGAAAAGGCAGCTTCTCAGTGGCACTACATCTCACCTGCCCAGTTACTACGTGTGGCTCGTGGCTACCATATTGGAGAGTGCAAATACAGATACTGACCATTGCAGAAAGTTCTGTTGGACAGCATTGCTCCAGAACATTCTGAAAGGGGTGGTAATCCCCCACAATCCTTTTCCCTTTGGATGCTACAGGCATACAGATAGCTGAAATCGAGATACACTCAACCAGGTACACAAGAGGCTATGTCTAGATTATTGATTCTCTGTTCATTTTAAATAAATCAGGAGCACAGTGTGTCCTCCCAAACCCTAGATAAGCGCAGCTTTCCGGGTAGAGAACGGATGAGTGTGGAAGAAAGGAGAGGAGAAATGTGAGAAGCAAGATCAATTTCAAGTGCTAGAGCAGCATGCAATGCAAGATGGTCAGGCCAGTCCCCACGCTCCCCTGCCAGTCCCAGCCAAGCTGCAGGAGCACACGCCCCGCTAATCACAATGCAGGAAAACACTCGGCAACCAGATGTGACTGATTTGTGGCTCCAGGTGCAAATATGAAAAGCAGGCATTTTGTCAGCTAAATAACAGCCAAGCTGTATTGTGACAAGGCTGGGGGCTTGGACTGTTTTTCTTTCGTTTTAGGTTGGAGGTGGTGGGAGGGAGGGTGTTCTACCCTTTAGCAAAACCCTTCCCTTTTTTCTGGGAAGGCCAGGCGAGCTTTCCCGGTATAGACCGTTTGGTTGCCCACAGCAGGATGTATCACGCGACTGGAACTGAACAATATGATCGTGTGACAACCCGGCCTGGCAGTGCAGAGTACTCCATTTTTTCCTGGGAGAAAGCTGCTCTCCATCGAGAAAGCCCCTTCTACCACTGAGGGAAGGTGAGGGACAGCACTCTGCAAGCCGATCTTTTGCTCACTTACACAAGCTTTTGGGTACACTCCTCCCAGATTACCAAGGTCAGGGGTAGGTGACGAGGGTGAAAAATTAAAATGGGAGGATGCACCAACAGCACGTGCCCCATGCCTGGCACCGTGTGCCATCGGGTGCTGTTTGCATCTTTATTAACTTTCGGCTTTTAAGGCTCAGCTAATGTTTGTAAAGAGTAGTGTTTGCATTTGGAGGTGTTTTGTGGTTGCCTTGTGAAGCTGGTCCTCGTGATGACCTCAAGAGGAAGTCAGGGCACATTTCACCAGCCCCTTTAGAAGTGAATAAAGCCCAGAGTGATTACATGATTTTTTTCCCAAGGTCATACAGCTACTGCTCCAGAACCTTCTGAAAGTGGTGGCAATCCACCACGATTAGTGAGTTGAAGATGTAAAGCCATCATTCAATTATTTGTTTATTCACAACTATTCATGGAGAACCGTACTAAGTGCCCAGCTCTGGGGACGCTTCTGTGAAGTCTCTGTTTCCATCAAGTTTGGATTCTAGAGAGGTTGATAGAAAAAAGAAGAAGAAAATTGACAAATTAAAGGACCATAAATTACGGTGATGTTTACAAAGGAAAAACAAGCAAACAAGAGAATGCAGATGGAAGAACCGGGAAAGGGATGGGGCTACTTTGATAAGTTGACTTGCAAAAAGCACTCTCTGAAGAGGAGACATTTAAACTGTGACATGAAGGACGAGGTAACAAGGGCAGAAGAAGAACCTGGCAGAGGGGGCTGTATAAGCAAAGGCCTCGAGTCAGAAGAGCGTGCCGCCTGGGTGGTCCACCTGAGGAGACCTGTATGGCTGGTGCCCATGAGAGCCACAGAGAGCAGCTTGAGATGAGGGCACATAGACACTTCCCTCCTCCCTCGCCCCCATTGTACTCCTTCGGCTATGGGGGATTTGGCCTTTCATCCCCTCAGCTCCTCCTCCTCATGGCCTCTGATGAGGGTCAGTTCTGCCAGTCCATCTCAAAGTTTGTGCTGTAGCATTGGGAGGACAGTGATCACAGATGGGTCTGGAAACATGGGAGGAAGAAGAATAGGGCTTCAAAGACAGGCACCCTGAAGCCTGGATGTCAGCAAAAGCTGAAGTTGAAAGTTGAAAATGAAGAATTGAGAAAACTTAGTGGTCAGAGGCTGCAGAGCAGGTGGCAGCCGTGGGAAGAGGCCCAGAGAGTCTGCAGGGTTACTGGGTAGCAACCTCTTCAACCCGTTTCAAGGATCACTTGCGGCATTGTCTCTGTTTCTTTGGACAGGCTATTGCTCAAAGACTGGATGACATGGACCCTAGAGTTTATGTGGGTTACTCTAAAAAATGGTAAGTCAGGGCTTGACTCCCAACTGAGAGCCCTGGGGAGTAAAGAGTTTCTCAAGGTACTGTCTGGTAGACACGGGCTCCTGCCCATGGAGAGTCACACAGCAAATAATATAGATTATTGTCTTTCCTACTCAAACTCCAATTTGTCCAGCAAAACATCTTCAATGACCACTGCATCTGGGAATCCCTACTTACTGTACAGAGCTGTGTGCATTGTGAGAGTGGCCCTCATTAAGTCTGAGCTTACAAGAGAAAACAGGAGTAATAATCATTGCCACGAGTAACTCTTGAGCACTCACTACATGTCAGGCACCATTCTAAGCATATTGCATACCTTAGTTCATTTAATCTGAGTAACAATCCCACAAGACTAGAAGGTACTATTTTTATTTATTTATTTGTTTATTTATTTTAGGGTTGTGGGGCACAAGTGTGGATTTGCTACATAAGTGGGCTGCATGCAGGTGAAGTTTGGGCTTCTAACTGGCCCTCATTACCCCTGGCAGTGGGTCAGGTCCGCATTGTGTTGTCACAATGCTCTCTTCCCTCCTCTCTCTCTCCCTCCCTCCCCCATCAGTGGTGCCAGGTGACTGCCGATTCCACCCTTGTGCTAATGTGACTAGTGTTCAGGGCTCACTTATGAGTGAGAACATGTGGCATTTAGTTTTTTATTTCTGTGATAGTTCACTTTAGTGTGATGGTTTCCACCTGCATCCAAGTTGCTGCAAAGGTCATGATTTTGTCCTTCTTTATGGCTGTGTAATATTCCATCATGTATATGTGCCACATTTTCTTTATCCAGTCCACTTTCAATGGGCAACGGGGTTGGTTCCATGCTTTTGCTATTGTGAATAGTGCGGCAATAAACATGCGTGTGCAGGTGTCTTAATTTATGTTCCTCCTGGTATATTCCTGAAAGTACCATTGTTTCCTCTTTTACCTGTATCAACTTTCTTTCTATTTTATTTTATTTTTCTTTATTTCAATAGCAATAGGGGGTACAAATAGTTTTTAGTCTGGGCTTTAAGTGTACCCACCACCCCCACCTATGCACATTGTACCCGATGGATGATTTTTTCGTCCCTTCACCCCTAGAAGGTACTGTTTACATCCTCATTTTACAAACGAGGAAGCCGTAGAAGTCTGAAGCACAGGGTCTCAGAGTGAGTGCACAGGTGGTACAGCCAGAATTTGAACTCCAGAGCTCCAGCTCTTTAGCACGGTGGAGGTGACTTCAGAGATCCCCTGAGGCCCCCCCACCTGACCACAGATACCACCCCCATGCACCCCCATGGCCACAGTGCATGACTAAATATGACAATTACTTACAGAGCACTTGTGGAAAGCACAGCATTGTTCTAAGTTCTTTACGTGCTGGATCTCATTACATCTTCTTGACCATGCTTCAGATAGGTACTGTTATTCTTATTTTACAGATGAGGAAATCGAGGTTCAAAACAGTTAAGCAATTTGGACGGGGCTCCCGGTTAAACACGTGGTAGAGTCAGAATCCGAATCTGGGTGTCAAACCCCAAAGCATCAGCTCTGAACTAACACTGGTCACTTTTTAAAGCAAATTCTTGAGTATCTCTCAAAGTTCCCCTGTTAACATGAACCAAGGTGATGTGGAAGAAGTGTGACTTTTTCCCTATCCCTAAAGCATACCGGAGATTTGGGGACAGGTTTTATTCCAACTCCCCTAGGCACTAGCTTTCACCCTGGGTGGCAATTTTCTAGTGACTGGAGCTGCCTGACTAAACAGGTTCAGGCACACTCACCTCCTAACTCAGGTTCTCCCAGCCTCCACCTTCTGCCTCCCTTCCTTCTAATCTTCACGCTCTATCTTGGGGATCTCATCTACTCTCAGATGTTAATATCCCCTGTATCTGGATGAGTCCCAAACCCACATCTTTAGCCCAGATATGGCTCCAAATCTCCATGGCCATCATCTCACCTGCTCCAGGACCTGAGTGCCTGGATTTTCCCTAGTGTAGTCTGGGTGTCCCTCCCAGACTCCATGGGGTCTTTTTGTCTCCATTTCTCAGTTGCCACCCGCATGGTTGCAGCTTAAGGCTCACACCTGCCTTCTCCAGAGTCTTGCCCTTGGGCAACAGGGGCTGCCTCACCCAGAGATTCCACACCCCCCACCTCCACCAGACCCTGATGGTGTCTGTTCCAAGAATCTCGCTCCGAGAATCCTTAGACCAGCAATCAACGCCTCCCTATCCTGGCGACTGCCTCACTGTCAAACCTTCTCTCCCACCCAGTCACAGAGCAGCTCTTCAGCCCCTAATAGAGCTTCTGCGCTCTGCTCTCCTTGCCTATGTTCACCTTCGCACCTGTTTGGAATACCATCCTCCCCTCCTCCAACTCTCAAAATTCCACGCAGCCTTTGAAGGCCAATGACGTTGCTGCTTTTGCCCACAAGTCACTCCCAAGTTGGGCCTGCTCTTGCAATGTAGGTTACCGCCTACTCATCATGGCTTGTGTCCGAAAAGGTCAAGAACGAATCTGGTTCACTTTAGCTATCTCTAGATGTTATGGGTTGGCTTGGGTTTCCCCCAAAAGGTGTTGAAATCCTAACCCTCAGTACCCATGAGTGTGACTTTCTTTGGAAATAGGGTCTTTGCAGATGTGATCAAGTTAAAAGGAGGCAATTAGAGGAGATGAGACACAGGCAGACATGCACAGAAGGGAGATGGTGTGAGGACATCCAGGGAGAACGCCCTGATGACAGAGGCAGAGACGAGAGTAATGGATTTACCAGCCAAAGAACACAAGGACTGCTGGCAACACCAAAAGCTGAGAGAAAGGCAAGGAACAGATGCTCCCAGAGCCTTCAAAGAGAGCAGGGCCCTGCTGACGCCTTGATTTCAGACTTGTAGCCTCTGGAACAGAACAGGGAAGGAATAAATTTCTGTTGTTTTAATCCACCCAGTGTGTGGTACTTTGTCACAGCAGCCCTAGGAAAGTCATACATTATGCCTCTCACACAATGCCTTGTACAGGGTAAGTAATGGCAAAAGCATGTTGAATTTACACGGCAGTGGCATATTTCTCTCTCTTTCTTTTTTTCCCCCACAACTACTTAATGTTTATTGCAAAACATTTTGCACTATGTTGGTAGAATCTCAGATTTCTTAAACCTTTGATTGTTACTCCATATCTATATGCTGCCCACTTCCCACCAACTACTCTCACGTGTACTTTCCTGCGCACTATATTTGCGAGGGAGAAGAGAGCTTCTGCTAATAGTTATCTAATGCTGCATGACAAATCACACCAATGCTCAGTGGCATAAAACAACAGTAATCATGTATTACAGCTCAGTTTCTGTGGAATGGCTCGGCAGGGAGGCTCTGACTCTGGATCTCTCATGAGGTTGCAGTCATCTGAAGACTTGACTGGGGCAGGAGGAGCCACGGTCAAGGTGGTTTACTCCTACGGCTGGCAGGTGGTGCTGGCTGCTGGCAGGAGGTCACTGTTCCTCTCCAGAGATTGCTCGAGTATCCTGATGGCATAGTGGTTGGCTTCCCCCAGACTGAGCTTTCCAAGCAGAGAGCAAGGTGTAAGCTACGTGAGAGCCTTCATGACCTAGCTTTGAAAGTCACACACCATCCCATCTGCCATGGGACACCATCCTCACAGGCCAGCCCTGATTAAATGCAGGAAGGCACAAATACCAGGAGGTGAGGTTCGCTGAGACCCAACTTCCTTAGTCAAAGTCATACAATCACAACAGCAGCAATGTCATCCCAAGCAGGCAAAAACTTGTTCTTGGAAGGGGTGAATAAAATCTTACTCTTTTTATGTATAAAGCACAGATATACATACATACAGTACATAAACAGATACAGCATATATCTGTGATGCTAAAATATTATGGTGAGAAAACAATAAAGAAAAATGTCAATAAAGAAAAAATCTTTTGGGGGTGATCATTTTTTAAAATGATTAGGTAATATTTGCTAAAACTTTTTCAGTTGCAAGTCATAAAATCCAATTCAAACTGACTTAAGCAAAAATAAAGTTAAGGAAATTGGACTTCAGGTATTGCTGGATCCAGCAGCTCAAACATGGTCACTAGGGCTTTTTGTCACCATATTATATACAGACTATTCTAACCAGCTGTCCGTGAGGACCCCTATGAGAGTCATTCACATCTTACTATTGTAAGTTAAGCCTTCCCCTCCCACACCTTTCCCCACCCCAATAGGGAAAATGCCTCCTTTCTCTTAGTTCTGGCAGAAAAATCTCATAAAGGACACAGACTGGCCCATCCTTGGGCATATGTTCATCCCGTCCCTTGAGGGAGAGGGGACAGGTGGCACTGAGTTAACTACTGAGCCACAGAAAAGCCAGGTTAATATCAGAAGAACTGGGGAAGATCACAAAAACATAGAAATAGCAGCCATCCACTGCAGATATCCTTTTACATGGTGTGCCAGGAAGCCCTGACCAATACTGCTATCCCCTTGCCTCCTTGTGCCTACTTTCTCCCCTGGTGACACCCACAGAGAAGGAGTGAGTGATTGTGGCTGACACTGTCTGTCACCTCCCCTAAGGACCATTCCCACCTTCCTTTTAGGTGGAGAGCCCTGGCTCATCTCAAGAGTTGACCATGTACTATGGGACAGGGCCCCTCCCCAGCCACAGGAGGGAAATATTGCGTGATCTCACTGGATCATGGTGATTCCTTTATCCCTTGCCAACTACTAGGCAAACATAACCATAGCCAGTGGGATTTAATGGGATATCCGGTGGGAGCCTTTGGGAGAGACATCCTCCCAAGTAAAAAAAGACATGTGGAAGAAACCCCCTTTCTCTTCTTCAGAGAGATGTCACTGGGCTCACACGTGATACCTGGAGCAGTGGCAACCATGCTATAATAATGAAGAGGCAAGACCAAGAGCAAAGCATCATGATGAGACTGGCAGCACAGCAAGATAAGAGGCTGCTCCTTAATGAAGTCAATCACTGACTGATCCACCCACAGGAACTCCTACCCCAGACTTCTTGTGATGCTTTATTGCTTAAACCACATTCAGATGGGTTTACTTGCAGCCAAAGCACCTCAGTGATCTATGCCCATCCACCCTTTCATCTCCAAGGATGATAAGAAGTTCTTTTAAATCAGTGATCCTCAGCCGGGCTCGGTGGCTCAGCCTGTAATCCCGCGCCTCTGGGAGGCTGAGGCAAGTGGATTGCCTGAGCCCGCAGGTTCGAGACCTGCCTGGGCAGCGAGACTTCATCTCTACAATCAATAAAAAAATCAAGCCTGGCTCGGTGACTCAGCCTGTAATCCCGTGCCCTTGGGAAGCTGAGGTGAGTGGATTGCCTGAACCCGTGGGTTCGAGACCTGCCTGGGCAGCGAGACCTCATCTCTACAATAAATCAAAAAATTAGCC
>NW_007260113.1:731557-744362 GCF_000164805.1 Carlito syrichta
CCCAGCAGGTCGAGGCTGCGGTGGCCGGGAGCGGCCACTGCACTCCAGTCTGGGCGACAGAGTGAGACTCCAACTCAAAAAAAAAAAAGAAATCAGTGACACTCAAAGTGTGGTTCCTGGACCGGCAACATCAGCATCACTTGGAAACTTATTGGACATGCAGATCCTTGGGCCCCATCCCAGTCCTCTTGAGTCAGAAAGGAGGAAGGAGATAGCTGTCATCTGTGCTTTAGCAAGCCCTCCAGGTCATTGTGACACATGCTAAAGTTTGCCAACCCCTGCTTTACACACTACTTGTTGTCGTGGTGACTTCAGAACCGAACACTGGGAGTGTGAGAGTATCACTCATTCTTCCTTCCAGTTCATCCTTCCCTACCATTGCTTCATGCCCTTCTGCTAGCCCTCAAATTGGAAAAAAAAAAAAAGATGGAAGGGTGGGGTGGGACAGGGAGAAAGTGAAAGGATTCAAACACTGCGGGCCAGACATACTTTTTGTCCTGAGTTTCCACTTGCTTACTTTGAATCATCATCAGCTCTTTCCCGATAAGACTTTGGGTGCCTGGAGAAGCCTAGGACAGTTAGAATGTGGTGGGTATTTCCAGAATGTTCAGAAACACTAACAATCTTTATCAACACGGCCTATGGGGTTGTCCCTTGAACTCCTGGGAGTGCAGGTAGTGGGGAACATTGGAGAGGTGTTTCCTGTTCCTGCTCATTGTGAAAAGGAAAGAAGAGAAAGGAAGGGGGAAAAGTAAAAGAAAATCATTCTGATCAGGAAAGCAGGTGGAGACTTCTTTTTTTTCTGGGACTCCATGTATGTAAATTAACAAAGGGGGCCAGGGAGGCCATGGCAGGGCAGGGGGGTGGCCTGAGCAAGGTGACCGGGAGAGGACAGGGGTGCATCTGGACCATGGGGCAGTCATGGATAAAGGAGGGAACAGGCTACAGGAGGCAATGCTGTGTGGAATGAAGAAGGCCTCAACAGGACTGGACACTGGCACTACTACCTACCAACAGTAGTCTAAGACGGCTTTCCTGGCTTTCTTTTTTTTTTTTTTTGAGTTGGAGTCTCACTCTGTCACCCAGACTGGAGTGCAGTGGCCGCTCCCGGCCACCGCAGCCTTGACCTGCTGGGCTCCGGCGATCCTTCCGCCTCAGCCTTCCAAGTAACCGGAATTACAGGCATGTGCTACCACTCCCGGCTGATTTTGTGATTTTATTGTAGAGATGAGGTCTCGCTGCCCAGGCGGGTCTCGAACCCGCAGGCTCAGGCAATCCACTCACCTCAGCCTCCCAAGGGTGCGGGATTACAGGCTGAGCCACCAAGCCTGGCTTTCTTGGCTTCTCTAAGCCTCAGTTTCCTCATCAGTCAATGGGTTCAGTAGTGCTTACCTCACAGCTTGTTAGGAGGTTTACATAAACCAATGTGCTATGATCCAAACTGTGTACTCCTACATGTCATATGTTGACGTCCTAACACCGTGACAGATTCAGATAGGGCTCTCTGGTGAATAGGTAATTTTGGTCAGATGTGGTCACTGGGGAGGAGGCCCCACGATGGGATTAGTGGCTTCATAAGAAAAGGAAGAAAGACAAAGACACAGGAAGAGAATGGGCATGGTATCTCAAGCCTGTGATCCCGGCACTTTGGGAGGCCAATGCGGGAGGATCCCCTGAGCCCAGGAGTTCAAAGTTACTGTGAGCTATGATTGCACCACTACACTCTAGCCTGTGCAACACAGTGAGGCAAAGGGGAAAAAAAAAAAAAGAAGACACAAGAAGAAGGCAATTTGTTATAAGCCAGGAAGAGAGCCCTCAGCAGAACCCAAATTGGCTAGCACTTGATCTTGGACTTTCAGCCTCCAGGACTGCAAGAAATTACAGTTTAAACCACCCATTCCATAGTATTTTGTTGTGGCAGCCTGAGCTAACTAAAACCCAGCATTCATGTATAGTGCTTGGCTCATTATAAATGCTCAATAAACAAATAAGTTTCCTAACAATGAATACATTAATAGGCAATAAGTTTGGAAGATGGGATTGCTAAGGTCTTTGAATGACTGAGCTGAGTGTGCAATTTATTCTCTAGACAATGGGGAGTTTGTGAGCAGGAAACAAAAAGAGGAAGCATATATGTGCACAGTTCTGAGGTCAGTGTGAAAATAGAGCACTATCTTTGCCAGGATTCAGCAAATATGAGAAAGTGGCAGGATCACCTGAAGGGCTCCTGAAGAGTCAGCACTGCTGCCACAACTTTCTCTTTCAGATTCAGTAGGTCTGGGATGGGGTCCAAGAATTTGCATTTCAAATAAATTCCCAGGGGATGCTGGTACTGCTGGTCCAGGAAGCAGACTTCAAAAGAGGGAGGAAGAAAGATCAAGAGAGAGAGAAAGACTGACAGACAGACTAGCATGGCCTTTGGCCTGCATGGCAGCAGAATGCTTGCTCTGAGGATGTTCAGTCCACACCAGGGTGGATGATGGAGAATGTAGGTGGTAGAGTGGGCTCCAAAAGTAATTGCTGCAAGCAGGGCAAGCAATCATGGCATTGTGTTTTGTTTTGCTTTAAGGGTAAGCCACTATAATTAGAAAATTTGTAAGTCAGGATGATTGACTTACAAAGTGAGTAGATTTTGGAATCAGAGAAACATCACTTCCTGCCTTCTCAAGCGGTGGGTTTCTGCTTAGGGATGACTCTTTGAGGCCGGTTGCTAAAATGACTGATACTAGTTGTAAGGTAATATCATAAATAATGCTGGTAAGGTCAGTTGTGCCCTCAGGTTCACTGGGATGCTTGCTTTGAGTGTACAATGGTAGGAGGGAGACAGTCTGTTTTTTATCTTATTTTCCTTAGGACCCTGAGGTGAGCATTTGTCATTTCTTCCACCTAGCATTCCTTCTTCCTTCAAATTTGTACCTGCACTCCCCCTCATCTTTCTCTGGGGAGCTGCTCGTCACCATATATTTCTATATGGTTCTTGTCAGGCAACTAAACTCCTCAGTCTTCCTTCCTGGCCCCTGGGGTAGGCATGGGATCAAGGTCTGGGCAAGTGATCAGGCTAAGGAGGCTTATGGCCCAGTGTAGTCTATCAGAATCCTTGTCAATGGGTGTCAGAAGAGATGTCTCTGTTTCCTCCGAGGATGCTGTGAGAAGGAGATGTGACTGCAGTTGCAGTTTGCCTGGCCCCATAGATGGACGGAGCCCTCTTTTCCTAGGAGAGAAGTCCTCTTGACCTAGGAGCGAGTCAACCCTACTCATAGAGAAACGAGAAGCTGAGACTGAGCAGGAAAGGGAGGGAGGGAGGAAGGAGAGAGGAAGGGAGAAGAAAGGGGGAAAGGAGTGGAGAGGGAGGGAAAAAGAGATCCTTTTTTTTTTTTTTTTTTTTTTTTTGAGTTGGAGTCTCACTCTGTTGCCCAGACTGGAGTGCAGTGGCCGCTCCCGGCCACCGCAGCCTCGACCTGCTGGGCTCCGGTGATCCTTCCGCCTCAGCCTTCCGAGTAGCTGGAACTACAGGCGCGTGCTACCACGCCCGGCTAATTTGTTGATTTATTGTAGAGATGAGGTCTTGCCAAGTTGCCCAAGCGGGTCTCGAACCTGCGGGCTCAGGTAATCCACTCACCTTAGCCTCCCAAAGCGCGGAATTACAGGCTGAGCCACCAAGTCTGACTGAGATCCTTTTTTTAAAAATTAAATTAATTTTTTTATTTTGAAGATGTGGGGTACAATTCAGGATTAGGTACACAAGTGGTCATCATACAGGTCAAGTTTGGGCCTCCCTTTGGTCCCCACTTTTCCCGGTTTGAGGTCAGATACCCTTACTGATGTTGTGTCCCCGCCCCCCAACCCGGGCAGTAATCCCATACTGCCAGTCTGAAAAAGAGATCCTTATCATCTGGTTCACTAGAATCCCAAAGCCAATACCACATACAAATTTTCACTTGCCTGAGTCAAAAAGCGTTCCCCTTTTCGCTTAAGTTTTGAGTCAGTTTCTGGCACTTTTAACTAAAAGGGTCTGAGTCATAAAGTCTATCTATCCACGAGTAACTTCTAGTTTCTAGCTTCTGAGCCGTGCCTGGGAAATTGCTAATTCCACACTCAACTGCCCACCTCAGTGTGGAAATTAGTCCTTTGGAATTTGAAACTTCAGGGCATTGTCCCCGAAGGAAGCTTTGAACATTATACTTGGAGAAGCTAATAAGAAAGCGTGAGCTAGAGAAACCAGGAGAAGGCTTAACTAACCTTCAAAAGCCCAGGGCTGGCTGTCTAGGAGAGAAACAGGAAGGAAAAGCGGTGGAAGACACTGCTGGTGTTTTCAGTAGGCGAGACAATGGGGGTAGTGAGAAACCCAGTGATCAGGAACTTGTCGGACAAAAGTAGCTTCTGTATTTGTAGAGAGGACTAGCCCTCCTGGGGTGAGCTGATGAGGGTGAGGTTATACAACCCATACATTTGGCTACAGTGACTTCACCTCCACAACTTCAGCAAAAAGAAGGAGGAAGCGGAGTGAGGAATAGCCATCTGTTCTGCCGACCACAGCCCCGTGCACATGCACACAAGGGAGTAAGTCCGGCAGGTTTATTCCCTGCCTCCCAGCGGGCTGCCTCTCGCTGTGCTGGTGGGCATTGGAAGGGGTTTTCCAAACGCAGTGGTAGTGGTACACAATTTTCATCTGTGTAAAAATTTAGAACTCAGCTTCCTAAATAAGATAAGACACCACCACAACGAGCATCAAATGACAGGCTTGTGCCCAGGGGGAGTATGTGTGTGTTTCTCAGAATACATCCCATGGTTCTCTGAAACTCAGTATTAATAAGCCATATAATAACTGGGTTCTATAGTATTTGAAATCAAAATCGCTTTTAGATTCCCCTTCTCCTCTGGGTTGTTGTAAATGATAAGTACATCAAAATGCCTTGTGATGGCCGTGTGGGGGGAAAAAATCCTCTCAGCCCAATTTATCAGGCAACTGTTATCCCTTTGAATAAACTCGAGGCACTAAGGCAGCGACTCTGCCATCAACAACACATATGAAAGGCCACACTTTGTGGTTGGTCTGTTTTGTGTGAGGTGGGCGCTTGACTGTTCTACTTGCCCAGCGGCGCTTTTTAATTGGAATGATTTTTATTTGGTCTGATTTCCTGAAATAGAATATATCGCCTGCTTTAGTAAACCCTGGATAGTCTATCAGCACAGAGAGCAAATTGTCCTGGGGTTCTTGGCTTCGCTGTGTAGGGGGGGAAGGACTGCTCGGGTGGCGGGGGGAGTTGCAGCATAGTCAAATCTGATATTGAAATGGTTTGTGTGTGTTTAGGGAGTAACCACAAATTTGACATGCCATCTCCACCCCAAACCCCAAACTGGTTCCATTCCAATAGTCAGTAGTCTCAAAGGCTCTCTTGAATGGTTCATTTCTTCCTATTTACAACTCCCAAAGTGAGCTGTTTTTTAAGGGGAAATCAGTTTCTATTAACGTCTAGGACCCTGAGTGGGTCTTTGCTTTTTATTTGTCCTGCTTTGTTTAGGCCAAAGAACACTTTGAGCTGGTAACCAGGGGAGCAGGGGCCTGTGACAGGCACAGTCACCTGAAATCGATTTATGTACAGGGATTCAAGGAGCAATCATGTTTTAAATAAGGCCAATCAAGCCGTCTTTTTGTGAAAGCGCCAAAACCCACACACAAACCTCCCCCTTGGTGTGTTCTCATTTCCACTGAGCAAAAGCAAAGGGGAGCAGGCTTATTAGGGACTTGGTGCTGGCACGTAGAATTAAGCAAATGCTGTCCAATATGTGTGCACAACAGGGCTCTTTTTAGAGGGAGGATGATGAGGGAGCAATGTGGTTCCAGCATATTAAGGGACTCAGTGTACGGCTTGAGGTGTAATTTTTTTCCCCCTGTCACAGTTGAGCCCAAAGTGGTTTTTTTCCTCTTATTTTCTTTCGGTTGACTATTTTCCTTTATTGTAACCTTGCAGCTTAATTACCCTGGCCCCAGGCAGCTAAGGCAACTTGCCAGGAAATTCCAGTTGACTTTTGAAGTCTATCACTTCTCACTTCCTCTCCCTCCATCCCTCACCTCTTCTTACTTTTCTCCTCACACCTCCCACAACAACCTCGGAAACATTTACTATTTCCATGTGGCCTCACTTCTGCAACCCATCCAAGCCTGTCATCTTTTTTTTTTTTTTTTTTTTAGTTTTGACTCTGAGTCAGACGTCAGCAGACATTTCCCATTAGGGCCAGATAGGAAATAGTTTCAGCTTGTGTGCCATACTCTCTCTGTTGAAGCTACTGTACTCCGTGATTGTGTCATGCAAGTAGCCAGCAACAAAACGTAAGCAAGCAGGTAAGTGTGTCTGTGTTCCAATAAAACTTTATTTACAAGAAGTTTGGTCAAATGATGTGAGTCCATGTGACATACACAGGAATTTCACAGGGCTTCTGAGAATGTGACGCCAGCAAAAAACGCTCCTAGCTTGCAGTGAAAGGGACAAAGAATAAAAGAGACTGTCAGATCTCCAAGATTCTACACGCAGAAAACAGGCCTATAAAACTGTAACTATAAACAAGTACTACCCTTCATGAAAAAGAAAAGATGACTTTGAGAGCAGAGGCATGAGCCCAGAAGGCAGAGCTGAGAGCCAGGCCTTGAAACCTAATGGAGCTTGCCTGGTTGGATTTAGAATTTGCTTGGGACCAGGAACTCCTTTTTTTTCTTTCTTAGAGATTTTGGGTTTAGATTGATTGCTGTAATGGGTTGAGAGTTTTGAAGAATGAAGTCAATGCAGCTGAGATAGGTATGAAACTTTGGGGACAGACAGAGGATTGTTGTATGTTGAATAATGCCCCTACAGATGTCCATATTCTAGTCGCTAGAACCTGTGAATATATTACCTTACATTGTGAAGGGGATTCTGCAGATGTGATTCTGTTAAGGATCTTGAGATGGGAAATGTATTGTTTATCCTGGTAGGCCCAGTGTAATCACAAGGGTCCTTATAAGAGGTGAGTGGGAGCATCAGAATCAGAGAGAGAAGGTGCAAGGATAGAAGCTGAGGGAAGAGAAGATGCTTCACTTCTGCCTTTGGTGATGGGAGACAGGACCACAAGCCAAGGAATGCAGGCAGCCTCTAGAAAATGAAAAAGCCGAAAAACAGATTCTCCCCTAGAGGCTCCAGAAGGAAGGTATGCCTGCAAACACCTTGATTTTGGCCCAGTATTTTGATCCCCCAGAACTATATGAGAATAAATTCATATTGCTTTAAACCCATGAAGTTTGTGGTCATTTGTCATAGCAGCAACAGAGACTAATACAGACTTTGCCAACCACTGATCTAGACATGAACTTTGTTAGGAGCTTTGCTGCATTATCTTCCTCAGTCCTCATGTTCTTTTCAGGCAGGTATCATTAATATTCCCACTTGGAAATGAGAAGATGCAGAGATTAATGCAATAGTCTAGTTTACTGAACTTCAAGGCCCATGTTTCTGTGTCATATTGCTCTATCAGGCAGACTTCCATTTTTCATATTTCAGAGTGCCTCCCCAACCCCCATTAATGTTTACCTGTCCTGATCCCAATGTCTTGAAAATTTTCTCTCTGCTCCTGTAAGTGTGTGTGTGTGTGTGTTTATTCACTCGGCCTATAGTTTCTGAGACTACCAAGTACCAAGATTTGGTTTGGATTCCAAGATAGGCACATTGTTTTAAAATGCCTATTCCTGAAGAATCCCTCTCTTTGGTATTTGGAGAAGAGACCTTTGGAAGACAATCAGTTTTAGATGAGGTCATGAGGGTAGAACCTTCATGATGTAATTAGTGGTTTCACACGAAGAGGAAAAGTGAGATCTGTGTGTGTATGCCATCTAAAGACAAAGCAAGAAGGTAGCTGTCTGCAAGCCAGGAAGAGATCCCTTAGCAGAAAAACTAATCAGTCAGCACCTTGAATCTGGACCTCCCAACCTCCAGAACTGTGAGATATAATTTGTTGTTTAAGCCACCCAGTCTATAGTAATTTGTAATAGCAGCCTAAGAAGACTGAGACAATCTATAAAGAAACAAAAACACAGCACTTGGACTAATAGCTGAAATAGGCTTACAAATTTGTAATAAGCAGGAGGTGGGATAGCACAGTGGTGAGTTGACTTTTAGATGGCCTCAGTGATACTCACCTCCTGATTATATACCCTGTGTAATTCCTACTCCCGAGTATGGGCTGACCAAGCAACTTTCTTTCTAACCAATAAATACAGCAAAGGTGATAAGATGACACTTCTTTTCTGAGTGCAAACTAGTTCAACCTCTATGGAAAGCAGTGTGGCAATTCCTAAAAGAGCTAAAAATTGACCTTCCATATTATCCAGCAATCCTTCTCTTGGGAATATACTCAGAGAAACATAAATCACTCTACCAAAAAGACACCTGCACACGCATGTTTATAGACACACTATTCACAATGGAACCAATCCTACTGCCCATCGAAAGTGAACTGGATAAAGAAAATGTGGTACATAGACATGATGGAGTATTACACAGCCATAAAGAAGAACAAAATCATGGACTTCTCAGCTAATTGGATGGAGTTGGAGATCATCACACTTAGTGATCTATCACAGAAACAAAGAACTGAATACCGCATGTTCTCACTCCAAGTGGGACCTGAATATTAATCACAATAGCACAAGGGAGGGATCGACAGTCACTGGGTACTGCCAGGGGAGGAAGGAGGGGTGGAGAGCACATAACAACACAAAGGGTACCTGGTCCCAAACCAGGGAAAATGAGGGACAGTTGGAGGCCCAAATTTCACCTGCATACAACCTACTTGTGCAGTTAATCCATACTTGTACCCTGCATCACTATAATAAAATAATTTTTTTAAAAAATTCAATATTGGGCAACCGCCTCAGGTTCCCTCCCACTGTGGGAGTTTTCTGTCCTCTCAATAGATCCTGCTTTCTAAAAATAAAAATAAAAAATAAAAAATTCAGTATTAAAAAAAGTCACTTCTGCAATTCCATTAAGTTAGATTGTCTGTCTTGCTAATAGACTCTCTCTTTTGCTGGCTTTGATGAAGCAAATTGTCATGTTGTAAGCTATCTCACAGGAAGGCTCATTTGGCAAAGAACTGAGGGTGACCTCCAGCTGACAGCAAGCAGTGTCTGAAGCTCTTTGTCTGACAGCCTACAAAGAACCGGATCCTGCCAACAGCCATGTGAACTTGCAAGTAGATCTTTCCCCAGTCAAGCATTCAGATGAGACCTCAGTCTTGGCCCAAACCTTGACTGTCACTATTCAGAAGACTCCCAAGTTGGGCTCAGGTTCCTTACTCACAGAAACTAAGACAACAATCTCATCCTATCTTAAGCTTCCAAATTGTAGTAATTTGTTATACAGCAACAGATAACTAATACAGGTCGAAAGCATGGGTTCAGGATCATCTGACATTGTGGGTTCAAATCTTGCTCGGCCTACTTATTTCTGTCAACTCGGGCAGACCATGTATGTACATAGACACTTTGTTTTCTTATGTGCAGTATGAGTCTAGACCAGAGTCTAACACATAACAAGCATTCAATCATTGCAATCATTTATTTTAAGTGCTAAGAGATCATGGAAGTGAGAAGTTTAATCTTCCCTGGAATCAGAGCAAAATAACTATAATGAATACTTGTATTGGGCTCTCAATTTTCTGAAAGCTCACATAGGAATTATTGAGTTTGACCCTTACAGCACTGATTCCCAATTACAGGCAATTTTGTTCCCCAGAGGATATTTGAGATATTTTTGATTGTCACAACTGGTAGAAGGTGCTGCTGGCACCTTAGATGGAGGCCAGAAATGCTACTAAACATTTTGTAATGCACAGGGCACCCCCCCACACACACACATACACACACCTTAAAGGATTATCCAGAATGTCAATAGTGCTGAGGTTGAGAAACCATGTCATAGCAATCCTGTGATGGAGGATGTGGTTATCATGTACAACTGGTAGATGAGGAAACGGAAGCTAAGAAAGGTTGGATTACAGAGTGTTGGGGTAGAAGGTCAAATAGGTGGTGTGTGACTTAGCTGTGGCAGAAGACTTTGCCAGCAGGTCCCAAATGCTTTGCTTTCTCTTTACCCCCACTTTACCTGCCAAGCCTGTCTGGTGGCTGGCTGATCCCAGCACCGGGACAATGGACAGAATGTGGCAGCTTATGGGAGGGTGGGACCATAATGGTGGAGATTTCAGGCACAGCACTGGGCTGGGATAGAATTTGTTCAGAGCAGATATTTTATTTTCTTTTATGTATATATTGGAAAACTTAGTTTATTTAGAAAGTAAATTAGAGAGAGAAAGAGATAAGATTCACCTCCCCAAGGTAGAGGAGGGGGCCAAAGTTAAGAAAACATGGCAGCCACAGCTCAAAGAGCACATGACCAGGCCAGTGCTTAACAAAACAATGGCCCAGAGCAGGTATTTTCAATCCCACTTGGCAGAGGGCTGGGAGTAGGGTAGAGAGGTCTATTTAGAATCCAGAGACATGCTTCCCTATATAAAAACTCTATATTCTTTTTTTTTTTTTGAGTTGGAGTCTCACTCTGTCGCCCAGACTGGAGTGCAGTGGCTGCTCCCAGCCACTGCAGCCTCAACCCGCTGGGCTCCGGCGATCCTTCCGCCTCAGCCTTCAGAGTAGCCGGAATTACAGGCATGCGCCACCACGCCCGGCTGATTTTTTGATTTATTGTAGAGATGAGGTCTCGCTGCCCAGGCGGGTCTCGAACCCGCGGGCTCAGGCAATCCACTCACCTCAGCCTCCCAAAGGCGCGGGATTACAGGCTGAGCCACCGAGCCCGGCTCTATATTCTTATATAAAGAATTATTTGCATTCTTTTCCAACTTTTGAAAATTTTCAACTAACACAACATTTTTGATCATTCTGCTGTGACTGACAGCATGAAGATTTTCCACTGGGCTGGCATTTTATAGTTCCCATGAGTGATCTCCACAGTACTCCACATAAATATCTCAATACTACATTTGTTTCCCCATTTGGCAGGTGAGGAAACTGAGCCTTGGAGAGGAAATGAAATCTTTATCAAAAGGCACCCAGTTTCCAAAGGGCAGAGCTGGGTTTCAAACTCAAGCCTTTTCACATCAAGTCCAAATTAATTTCTACACGAGCACTGAGCTCCCCACAAACAAGGCTCTGTTTGAGGTATTTGTAGGGAGAAAGGAATTTTCTATTTAGAAAAGGAGGCAGAAATCTGACAGGTGAGTAAAATGCAAGAGAGAGTGGGAATGCCCGGTTAAAATGGTTGCCAACAACACACTCCTGGGAACACAGAGAAGAGATAGAGAAAAAGGTTCTTGGGGAAAACGCTGGGGACTGGAAACTCTCTAGGGAAGAGGTGACACTGGAGCTGAGGCTTACATGGCAGGCCGAACAAAAAGCCAATGCCCCAAAGCTAACAATAGATTCACTTGTTAAAAGCGGTTTCTGCCTCCAGATGTTCCAAGAAAAAAAAAAACAACCCTAATTCAACTCTAAGCAGTCCTCAGTGACAGAGCTTTGTGCCTCCATGCGTGTTCGTATTATTGCTCTTTTCTCTTCTTTCATGACTGAACAGTCATGCAGCCTGAGCTCTAGATGCTTCCGAGCAGGGCTCGGATTTGGCTTGCCTTGTGGTTTCTATTGTGGCATGATTATACTAAGTTTATGAGACAAGAATCTTATCACTGCTATCAGCACTTTTGTTTTTCCATTTTCTGCTCATTTTTACAAAATCGTAAGAGCAATGAGCTCTTAAAATAGTCAGATAATCACATGAACCAACAATCTCCTGGGCCGACAATCACAGCAACGTGAAAAATGGAACCCTCCGCCAAAAGGCCATATACTCTGACGCCATAGTTTGAATCATCATTTCACTGTTGAAAACAGAAGCCCGATTTCTCCTTGAGAAGGGTGATTTGGGGGCTCTCAAGGCAAAAAGCATGCATGTGCAAGTGATACACATACATTCATTATTCATTCACTTAGTAAATATCGATTAAGTATCTACTATTTTTCAGACACTGTTTCAGGAAATGGGGATACAGCCATGAACTTGGCACACCAGGTCTCTCTCCTCGTGGAGCTCACAGACTAGATGGGGGGATGGGCAATACACTGTAAGCAAAGCAAGAAATTAGGTAAGTTCATATTGTGATGAGTACTAAGTAGGGTCACCAGATAAAATACAGGATGCCCAGTTAAATTTGAATGTTGGGCTGGGTGCAGTGGCTCACGCCTATAATCCCAGCACTTTGAGAGGCCAAGGTGAGAGGATTGCCTGAGGCCACGGGTTCGAGACCAGCCTGGGCAAACTGGAGAGACCTCATCTCTACAATAAATCAAGAAAAATTAGCCGGGTGTAGTGGTGCATGCCTGTAGTTCCAGCTACTTGGAAGGCTGAGGTGGAAGAAGCGCCTGAACCCAGCAGGTCAAGGTTGCGGTGGCCATGAGCAGCGTGCCACTGCACTCCAGCCTGGGTGACAGAGTAGGAATCTGACTCAAAAAAAAAATTTTTTTTTGAATGTCAGATAAACAGCACTTGTCTTTCTTTTTTTTATTTTTATTTTATTTTTTTCTCTTTTTTTCTGAGTTGGAGTCTCACTCTGTCACCTAGACTGGAGGGCAGTGACCACTCCCAGCCACTGCAGCCTCGACCTGCTGGGCTTCAGCAATCCTTCCACCTCAGCCTTCCTAGTAGCTGGAACTACAGGTGCACGCTACCACGCCTGGCTAATTTTTTTATTTATAGTAGAGATGAGGTCTCAC
>NW_007260113.1:744382-770502 GCF_000164805.1 Carlito syrichta
TATGAGGTCTCACCAAGTTGCCCAGGTGGGTCTCGAACCCACGGGCTCAGGCAATCCACTCACCTCGGTCTCCCAAAGCGCGGGATTACAGGCTGAGCCACCGAGTCCAGCCCCTTTTTAAAAAATATGTACATTCTAAATATTGCATTCTGTATTTTTATTAGCTAAATCAGGCAACCCTAATACTAAGAAAATAAATAGAAAAATTGGAGTGATATATCATTCGGGGTTCCACCAGAGAAACAGTAGGATATTTGTATCTTAATATAGAACATTAAGACACTGAACATTAAAATGTCATTCTAAGAGTCAGTAGATGAGACCATTTCAGATGGGGGCAGGGAAGCAGGTGCAAAGGCCCCGAGATAGGAAAGAATATATTTTGTTTGAGGAACAAAAATAAGGTCCACGTGGTAGAGTGGAACGATCAGGGGCATAGCCTGGCTAGATGGGAGAGGAAGGCAGCAGCTGAGTGTGACATTCAATGTCAAGTTTATAGGGACCAGGCGCAGTGGCTCACTCCTGTAATCCCAGCACTTTGGGAGGTGGAGGTGAGAGGATTGCCCAACCCAGGGGTTTGAGACCAGCCTGGACAGCTTAGCAAGACCTCCTCTATAAAATAAATTTAAAAATTAACCAGGTGTGGTGGCAAGCACCTGTCGTTCCAGCTACTTGGCAGGTTGAAGTGGAAGGATTGCCTGAGCCCAGCAGGCTGAGGCTGTGGTAGCCATGAGCATGCCACTGCACTCTACCCTGTAAATAGAGTGAGACTCTGACTCAAAAAAAAAAAAAAAATCATGTTTATAGAACTCCAGGGCTATTATTATACTATTTGTAAAAAGGATTTGATGGGTAGAGAAAGTAGAGCAGGTCTTTGAAAGACTTCTACCTGAAATATTTGTGAGCATCTGGTTGGTATAAGGATGTCTGCTCCAAAAAAAAGTGCTGTGTGTCATGGGACTTCACCAAACTCAATCATCTGGGACTCCATAAAGTAAGACCAACCCTTAATATTGTCAGAAAAGGAATCTTCTCAAGAGCTGTAGAATAAGATCAATAGTTGAGGAGCCTACATGGGGCATCTCCAGTCCAGAAGTTTTCTTCAACCAGTCTTTGCCTTCAAGAGCTTTCCTTTTGAAGACTAGAACTGTCACATGACAAGCCAATTGAGCCAACACTTTCTATGTGTGAGGACTTATAACTTGTTTAAGAAAAGAGTCCAACATTTTTCCTTCAGCAAATAACAATTCAGTTTACATATTGATACTAAACTGTGATTCCATAGTCAGCCTTCTCTCCTGGATATTGCAAATATGTTTGTGAGCCTTCCATATTGGTGGTGTGCAGAAAAGATTATCACCTAAGCCAGACATGGTGATGTGTACCTGCAGTCCCAACTACTTGGGAGGTTGAGGCAGAAGGATCACCTGAGCCCAGGAGGTTGAGTCTGCAGTGAGCCATGATTGTGCTATTGCACTCCAGCCTAAGTGTCAGAGTGAGACCCTGACTCAAATATGTGTGTGTGTGTGTGTGTGTGTGTGTACAAAACATACATATATATAAAATCTCACCTAGACCACCTAGACATTCCTGGCATCCCTATCCATAACTTTTCGGAATTTTCATTGCCTCCAAGTCAGACCAGGATCCCTCCAAAATGGGTATGAGAACTTTGAGAAAATCACTAACTCTTTCTCAACCTAGATTTCCCTATCTATTAAAAAAATGAAAAATGTTCAGCCCTTTGAGTTATCTTTCAGCACAGAAATTCCAAATCCTTGAGAATTCTGTATATTGTAAATTGTCCCCAGTGTTGTACTTTGATTTGGTAGACACTGTAGGCAGGAAAGGTTGATCCCTGTTGTATGTCATGTGTTTGAGCAATTTTGCTTCCTAAAATCTTGATGATGAATTCCTCCTGTTCTATCTCCACATCTGCACTAATAGTCCAATAGTTATCTATTGCAGTGTCACAAATTACCCCTAAAATGTAGTAGCCTAAAACAACAAACATTTACTATCTCACAATTTCTGTGGGTTAGGAATTTGGGAGTGAGCTGGGCTCTGACTTAGTGTCTCTTGTGTAGCTGAAGCCAAGATGCAGACTGGTCCGCAATCAACTGAAGGTCTGAATGGGGCTGGAAGAGCCCATGGCTACTGGTTAGAAGTCCTCGGTTCTTCATCCCTTGGCCTCTCCATAGACTGATGTAGCATGACACAGCATCTGGCTTTCCCCAGAATGAGAGATGCTGGAAAGAAAGAAGGATGCCTCAATGCCTTTTATGATCTAGTTTTGGAAGTCACATCTCACAAATCCTGCCATATTTATTCATCAGAAGTAAATCACTAAGTCCAGTCCCACTTAAGGAGAGGGGAATTCGGTTTTACCTTTCAAGGGAGGAGTGTTAAATTTGTGAACACATTTTAAACCACCAAAATTCTGTCTTGTGTGTACTGAAGAAATTTTACACCTAAGATCAGGACAATATTGCTTTTCTGGCTCCATCTCCCTAACCTCTCCTAGTTAGTCATCAAAGAGTACATAGCTCATAACTTATCAACTTCCTTCTGTCTTGTATAATTAATTCTGAGCACAGTGTGACTTGGCTTCTTTTTTTGTTTGTTTGTTTGTTTGTTTTGAGTTGGAGTCTAACTCTGTCACCCAGGCTAGAGGGCAGTGGCATGCTCTCAGCCACCACAGCCTCAACCCGCTGGGCTCAGGTGATCCTTCCACCTTGGCCTTCTAAGTAGCTGGAACTACACGCATGCACCACCATGTCCAGCTAATCTTTTTGAAAATTTATTGTAGAAATGAGGGCTCACCAAGTTACCTAGGCTGGTCTTGAAGCCACGGGCTCAGGTAATCCTCTCACCTCAGCTTCCCAAAGAGCTGGGATTATAGGGATGTGCCACCGCACCCAGCCACCTGGCTTCTTTTAAGAAACCTAAACATCACGAACACTCCTCCTTTGCTGCTTTCAAGTTTTACCAAATGCCCTTGGTAGCGGGCAGCAAAACTTCCCTTCCCCAACTCTTGGATAGTCCATTGCGTGGGAAAAGGGAAGGAGGAATGTGGAGAGTAGAACAAGAGGGCTTTTTTCTTTAGCTTCCTTGGATGGATGAACCATTTCATGTGCCATTGCATCCTGTAATAGATTGTACAGAAACATTCCAGAGCCAGGCTGCTCAGAGGATGGCCGTCTCAAGTAGCAGCCAGCATATCTGATCAGAGGGATTTAGACATCAGAGAGATACCAGGGGTGCATGCACACAGAGAAAGGACCACGTGAGGACACACTGAGAAGGTGGCCACCTGTAAGCCAAGGAGAGAGGCCTCGAGAAAACACACTTGCCAACACTTTGATCTTAGACTTCTTAGCCTCCAGAACTGTGAGGAAATAATTTTCTGTTTTATAAGCCACCCAGTCTGCAGTGTTTTGTTATGGAAGCCCTAGCAAACGAATATAACCATCAATGTGAACTTTCAAAAATCTAAATCAACATAGTGAGACCTCATCTCTAAAAAAAAAACCAAAAAATTAGCCAGGCATGGTGGCATGTACCTGTAATCCCAGCCTCTCGGGAAGCCGAAGTGGAAAGATTGCCTGAGTCCAGGAGGCTGAGGCTGTGGTGAGCCGTGGTTGTGCCACTGCCCTCCAGCCTGGGAGACAGAGTGAGACTCAGACTCAAAAATAAGTAAATAAATAAAAACTTCTCAATCAGATCATGTTGCTCCCTTCATTCCTGCTTAAAATCCTTCAAGGGCTTCTCATTGAACTTACAATAAAACCAGGACCCCTGGCCGGGCTTGGTGGCTCAGCCTGTAATCCCGTGCCTTTGCAAGGCGGAGGTGAGTGGATTGCCTGAGCCCGCGGGTTCCAGACCTGCCTGGGCAACTTGGCAAGACCTCATCTCTATAGTAAATCAAAAAACCAGCCGGGCGTGGTAGCGCGCGCCTGTAGTTGCAGCTGCTTGGAAGGCTGAGGCAGAAGGATCGCCAGAGCCCAGCAGGTCGAGGCTGCGGTGGCCAGGAGCGGCCACTGCCCTTCAGTCTGGGCGACAGAGTGAGACTCCAACTCAAAAAACCCCCCCAAAACCAGGACCCCTTAATACGGCCTATATCACCTAACCACGGCCTGCCTTCCCATCTGCATCTTCTACTAAGCCTCCCCAGTTCGCAATGCTGCAGTCACAATGGACTTTTCACTAACCGTCCTGTAGTCACGCCATGCTCTTTCCTCCCTTGTGGCCTGGCATTTGCTGTTCCTTCCGCCTGGAAACCCTTCCCAAAGCTCCTCATCTAGCTGGTACTTGTTCTTCAAGATAGAATTCCAAAATCACCTCCTTAGAGAGATCCTCCTGACTAACTGTGGCATCAAGTCCCTTTCTCATAAATCTAGGCTGGCCTCAGTGACTTGTTGGAACAGTCACATGGCAGCAAAAGCAAAGTTTGGGGGTTTTCAAACTTAGGTCATAAAAAGCTTTGCAGCTTCCACTTTCTGTCTCCTGGAACACTAACTCTTTTTCAGAGACAGGACCTTGCTCTATCATTCAGGCTGGAGTGCAGTGGTGTGATCATAGTTCACTGCATCCTCAAACTCCTGGGCTCTAGGGATTCTCCTGCCTCAGCCTCCTGAATAGAAACAAGGTCTTACTATGTTGCCCAGGCTGGTCTCAGACTCCTGGTCTTCAGCAATCCTCTCGCCTTGACCTCCCAAGGCACTGGGATTATAGGTGTGAGACATCGTGCTGGGCCAGGATAATAACTCTTAAAACCCAATCACCCTACCGTGAAGAAGCTCAAGCAGACACATAGAAAGTAATAAAACTCATGTATATCAGATAGTCAAGGTTGAATTCTCAGCTGATGGCCAGCTCCAACTTGCCAGCCATGTGAAGAATGAGTCATCTTCGAAGTTGATCTTCCAGCTGAACATCCCAACTGACGCTCCATGGAGCAGAGATGTTGGTTTTGACCGTCAAGTTTGGAGTGATCTGTTACACAGAGCTAGGTAATAAGAATACCACCTTATACAATATACCACCCCAACCAATCAACATCTACTGTATCACTGTTTTATTCCCTTCATAGCACTTGCCGTAATCTGAAATTACATTTCTTTAACTTCCTTACTTCTTGTTTCCCACCTCATGAAAGTGGCAACCTCATCTTTGCTACTCTTCACTAAATCCATCTCAGTAGATAATAAATACTGAGTGAACAAACAAAGGAGTTAAAAAGTGAATGAATAAATTCCCTTCAAGGCCTTAATTCAGAAGGATAATGGGAGAGGCTTCTTCTGCCTGGCAAAATCAATACAGTTGGCAGAATATTGAATCAATGATGCCCCGAGCCTCCTTGGTTTGCACTGGCCTCTTCATTCTTCTGCAGTGAACACTATTTTCCCTGTAGTCACATTCACTTGGCTTGGAACCTGAGATCCATCAGTGAGGAAAAGTTCGCTCCAAGAAAGGAATCTTATTTCTGAAGAGCTACAAGCTAACAAAGGCCCAGGGCTCTGTGGCGCTTTGGAAAACCAATGAACCTGCCACCTCATTCTGTTTTAAAGGGATGTACCATATTTGCTTTTCTTCCCCCTTTTCTCTTTCATCCTCTGAATGCAGAGTGTCCTAAAAGACTGAAATGTCATAGGCATGAGGAGTATCCACCGAGTGATATTAATATAAAGATTCTAGAAAGAAAGTTGAATCAAACACAGACACATCTAGGATGATTTTTGGCAAAATGAAGTTTCAACCCTCCAAACTATCAAACCCTCTCTTTCTGCTGGATTTCTCCACCGTGGGCAAGACACATATTTCTCCTGACCTTGCTACACAATGTCCCTTCTGAAATTAGGTAGGTAAGTAGGTAGGTAGGTGGGTAGATGGGTGGAGAGAGAGGGAAAGAGAGAGAAGAGATACCTACATAGACAGTACAGATAGATAATAGAAACTTTTTCCACACTCCTTCTCCTGGGATAGATTTCCTTTCCCTAAAGCCATTTCTATCCCCAGAACAGAGATACAGGACACTGGCTGATGCAACTGTTTGAAGCTGGAGTGTGTGCCTGCCTAGCCAGGCTTGGCTGGTCAAGTTGGAAAACACAGGCCAGGAGAAGGGCAGGATCCCAACATTCATGTGGAGCCTGACTTCACTCTTGTGCCTACCAGTCAGCCAACAGAAACCAACAGCGAGGGATTTGGGGCCATGCCCTTCTGGGGATCTATCCAAAGGCATCTGGAGGTCAGGGTCTGGAACAAGTTACCATATAGGCCAACTGTCTGTGACTCAGCTCACTCCACATTTTTAATATGAGAGGTACCTGGTTAAAAATGAGCACCAGAAATGACTGAAAGGAATTCAAGAGTTGTGTGTCAAAGGGTAAGAGCTAGTTCATTTCCTCTTGACTTGGCCGTGATCAGAGGTTCATTGATCTAGTCTACCATGGCAGACATTGCCAGGCCCAACCTCCACCTCTCCCTCACCTCCTCAGTATGTACTGGTCTGATTTCCAACTGCCAGCATCTCTATTTCTAGGTCTAGGCGATTTTCTGGAAACCCTTGTGAGCAGCCCTCAACTGCTTACTAACAGGAGTTGGTGTATAAATATCCCGGCTCCCTCACCCTTGGAACAGGCTGTATCAGAGGCATGTCTCTACACTAACTCCTAGAGTCTCTTCAGGGGTACAAAGCTGTGGTCACCTACAGGAGTAGATGCCTTGAAAATATACCCTTTGTTGACTTTTATTCTTTCCCTCTTCTCTTCATCCCCACCTGCCTACTAGTGTTTCCTTGCTCCCCAAATCAAATACCTGAGTTCTGACCCTTGCCTCAGAGACCATTTCTGGGGAACCCACACTAAGACAGCTAGGCATTCATTTACAAGCATTCCTCCAAGTCCTTCTGTGTAGCAAAGGCTATGGCTCATACCTTAGCAACTTTAAAACCTAGCTGACAAGACCAGTTTATCCAACCAATGACAACACAAGGCCCTATGTGTTAGGAGGTTTGTTAGAGACCTATTATGTTAGAGGAGGAGAAAGAGAGAAGAGAAGAGAAGAGAAGAGAAGAGAAGAGAAGAGAAGAGAAGAGAAGAGAAGAGAAGAGAAGAGAAGAGTTGTCTAGGCAACTACGTAGCTGGATCTTCATGATGGAGTAGCTTGGGGCATCACCTCGGTCTTCATCTTTGTACACTCAAAATCTTTCTGGGGGAGGTACATCTTAAGCTGACCTAGCTTGAAGAATGATTCACATTAACCAAGCCCCCAAGGGTCTGGAATAGAAATAGAATGTGAATTGGGAACTTCCAGTAAGCAAATTTGTGCTAGCTGCCAGGCAGGCTCAGGAATACCAGTGTAGCCTTGGCAATGTTTCTCCTCTCCCACAGGAAAGTGCCTGGGTGAAGCCAACTTGCAATCCATGGTCAGAAGGTTGTCTGGGAAAGCCAGGAAACAGAGCCAAGTCAAGGCAAAGCAAAGACGCACAAAAATTTTGAGACTGGAAAGAGGGAAACTGAGGACATTCATGTGAGATGCTTTCAAACATCCCTTAGAAGGAGAAGGCGTTTTCAGAAGGTCAGGTTAATGAGGCTGAGGTTCAAGAACAATAAACTTTGTAGTGGCCATCGCGAGGAGGAACATGGAGAATGGACAAGTGTGAATGCTGGAATTTCTGAGCAACAATGTGTGCCCCCCACCCCCGACCCTCAGCTACCCACAATTTGAATTTAAACTTAGCCAAAGTATCTGGGCTTTGCAACCAGGCATTTAATTCTCACTCCATCAGAAATGAGCTGTGTGTGGATGTTAGTCTCTGAGCCTCATCTGTAAAACAGATATAATAATGCATCAGGTTCTAAAGTTCGAAGAGGATTCTATGAGATTATGCATGAGAAGTGCTAAGCATGGGGCCTGGCTCGTAGCAAGTGTCCCTAAATGGTAGACATGTTGTCTTTTCATTTGTTGTTGCTGATAATTTCCACATATGACATTCTGCAGCCTGGGGACAGTAGCAGAGAATTCAGATGTCATCTACATTTGGCAGGAGGCAAAAGTTCAGAAGGTAGACAAAGGAATTCAGGCAACAAGGGAGCCCAAGTCTGAATTACCAAGTGCACCAGGTCAAATGCCATCAGGAGGGACAGGGAATGAACCCTAACTAGCTAGACAGATGGAATGCACATAGGTCTAACCCATCAGAAGGTTCCAAATTGGAGCACTGAGATTTAGATGGGGAGGGATTTCTTTTAAAGGCACAGAGGACGAGGGTAGCACTTCTCAAGCCTCACTATACAAGTCACTGGTGATCTTGGTGAAATGCAAATTCAGATGCAGTAGGTCCTGGCAGGAACCTGACAGTCTGCATTTTGACCAAGCTCCCAAGGTGAACGTCAGGACTGTTGGTCCTTAGAGAGCAAATGCCAAACCCAGAAGGAAAGAAAGACTGGAAGTTTGAACACGAAACCCAAATATGCTCAAGAAAGGCCAATAGATAGGCTTCAAGTTGTATTTTCTGCCCCTCATGTGAAGCTGAGCTGCCCAGCTTGGTAGCACTCACCTGGGTGGCCACGGGCCAGTCCTGATGGAGATGTGCTCTATGTGTTGAACACACACTGGCTTTTGAAGTCTTGGAACAAAGAAAAGAATGTTAAATATCTCAGTGCTTTTAAAACATTGACGACATGTTGAAATGATCACATTTTGGATACACGGGGTTAAATAAAATATACCTGTATTAAAATTAACATCACCTGTTTCTCTCTACCTTTCCTTTGTAATGTAGCTACTAGAACATTTAAAATTACATTTGTGGCTTACATTAAATTTCCATGGGACTGCACTGGCCTAGAAAGTGCCTCTTTCTCCTACCCTCCCTGAGTTTCTGTCCAAAAGTCCGTCCTCAGCAATTCCTGTCATGCCCTGGGGAAAACTCTAGACTAGAGAGGTTTATTGCTCTGAGGGGGAGACAGGCAGGCCTGTGCGAGGGAACCGTTTGGGAGGAACAAGACAGAAACATGCCAAGTCGTTCTCCGCAACAGCAGAGATATCACCATGGGGCCGCCTGGGCGGCCCGGATCCCAGAGATGCCAGCCTGACATGCTCCAGTGCCTTCTGTCTGGGCCTCGTCAGTCCTTTCTTGTGTTCCCCTCCCATCCTGGGCGACAGGTAATTAGCAGGGCCAGCTGGCAGCCTTTACCGGGCACTGCCGCCAGAGAGCCGGCAGCCGGCCTGCAATTACTGTAATCCTGGCTTGGCTTCCAAAGAGAGCTCTATTCAGCTCTCCATCTACCAGTCGGCTCTGGGGTGACGGGGCCTGCAACCTGGACATTCTCTGGGTGCCTCTTGGCAATGGAAGGCCCACAGAAGAAAGTCTCCAGTGTGCCTACCTGCCGCAGACTTCCCTTGGTAAATAGCCAGGCAGTTGGGCATAAGATGTTGCCTGTTGGCTACACAGGGAGGTGGTATTTGAAACGCCTCGCCCCAGCCTTATACATTCCGCAGACAGTTTCTTTTATGTGTTCCCAGTATCTCCTCTTTCCAGAAAGAGTTTCCCAGGACCAGCAGCCAAGCTCTTCAACTTTAGGAAGCTTGTCCAGGGCAGATCCCAGGCACCCAGAAACGTGTTCAGAATGATGTTGGAAAATCCATGAATTTTAGGCTCTATGAAGCTAGTCTGGCCCTAGAAGGGAATGAGAAAAAGGCTATTTTATCAAGTGGGAACCACAGGCAAAGACAGGTGGTAACTAGTGCAAGGGATGCTGGGCTGGAAAAAATGAGGGCTCTGTAGAGACAACAGAAAGAACCTCACTTTCACTGGGCTAGCCTTTTAGCGTCTCAAGCCTCAGTCTCTCCATAGGTAAAATGGACATAATTGTAGCATGTGCTTCACAGGGCTGTGGTGGGAATTACATGAGATATTCTGTGTAAAAGGTTTAAGACAAGCGCTCAACAAATGTGAGCATTAAAAACTGAGCAAAATAAAATATAAGGGAATGAACCCTAACTAGCTGGACAGACGGAATGCACATAGGTCTAACCCATCAAAAGGTTCCAAATTGGAGCACTGAGATTTAGATGGGGAGGGATTTCTTTTAAAGGCACAGTCTCTGCCCTTGGGAGGTGAGTGAGAAAAGTCTCCCCTGGAGGTTGAGTGTGCCGTCCTCACTGCCCCACCAACACAGCAGTCTATGGTGGGGTGTGGGGCCCGGCAACAGCATTTGTGAAGTCCAGGGCAAAATAAAACTGCAGGACTCCTTGCTCATAAATTAGGGGAAAAAATGCCAATGAAGGTAATAAAATATAAAACGGTTATCGTTTTTCTCTCTCTTCCATTGTCTGTCTCTGTCTCTTGCTCTTTTTCTCTCCCCCCACACTTCCATGTTTTGACTTGCTATTTGTTTGTTTATTGAGTTGGAGTCTCACTCTTGTTGCCCAGACTAGAGTGCAGTAGCACTCTCATAACCACCGCAGCCTCGATCTGCTTGGCTCAGGTGATCCTTCCGCCTCAGCCTTCCAAGTAGCTGGAGCTACAGGCACGCACCACCACGTACAGCTAGTTTTTGTGACTTGTTGTAGAGATGAGGTCTTGCCAAGTTCACCAGGCTGGTCTTGAACCCCCAGACTCAGGCAGTCCTCTCACCTCGGCCTCCCAAAGTGCTGGGATTTCAGGCTGAGCCACCACACCCAGCCTGACTTGCTATTTAATGTACCACCTCCTCAGGCAGAGGAATACTCACCTAGGCAGTGTGGATTCTAGCAGGTACCTGGGACCCTGTGACTCAGCACGTGCCAGTCCTGGGCCCACTGGCTGCCAGAAGCCACCAGACTGAGGCCTGTACCAGTCAAGCACAGGGATGTCAATCTCCCTTTTCCACCGGCCGGCTACCCCAACCCACAGAAGACAGGCAACCCTTGAGGGTTTGCAGCTTCCATGCTGGGACATGCCAGTGTGGGTTAGGTGAGCAGAGGCTCGCCCTGCCCAGCTGCCCATCAGACATGCCAAGGCGCCACCACATTTTGTCCCTAGATGCCACGAGGTGCACACTCCCAATTCTATTCTTCCTACACCAGTGTGTAGGCCTCTGTGGGGCAGCACTAATCACCGCAAGGAGTTTGGGGAGCCTTGTGGTGGGGGTGGCTGCAGTCACCTGGCAGTGGCCAACAGGAGGAGGCCAAGCAGGATCTGGATATTGGGGGCACAGGAGTGGGTGACAGACAACTCATCCTGGGGAACTGAAGAGGTGGAGAGGTGGCAGGAGACAGAACCACTCAGCTCCACTGTCCCATTGAAATCGACTTGCAAAACACAAAATCAAAGATGTAACTATGAGGGACCAGGCAGGGTGGTTCACGCCTGTAGTTCCAGCTACTCAGGAGGCTGAGGCAGGAGAATCATATGATCCCAGAAGGTCGAGACTGCAGTGAACTGTGATTATGCCACTGCACTC
Source organism: Carlito syrichta (assembly GCF_000164805.1). NCBI lineage: Eukaryota > Metazoa > Chordata > Mammalia > Primates > Tarsiidae > Carlito > Carlito syrichta. The sequence continues at coordinate 755,833 of NW_007260113.1, forward strand.
CAGAGTGAGACACGGACTCAAAAAAAGATACAATTGGTAGGAGTTTCAAATGGCAACCCTGAAGCATTAAACCCCAAGTGTAGGCCTCTGAGCCAAGCCCCATGCAACCTCACTGTGTGTGTGCCTATGAAGCAGGTTCTTGGTGGAGGAAATGGCTATCGTTAAGTAATTCAACTCTATGTTTTCTATTCCCAGTACAGCCTGAGATTCAGATCCCAGTTCTACCACTCACTAATTTCAGTCGCCTTGGGAAAGCTATTTGTTTAACCTCTGCAAGACACGGTGTCTTCATCTGTGAAATGGGAATAATGGTACCATCTAACTCTTAAAAGTTCTTGCGAGGATTAAAAGAGATCGTGTAAATGGGCTTAGCACGATGCTTCAGAGCCTTCTCCTCATATGGCAGAAAGAAAGACCTTAATACCTGTGAGTTATGGCTAGCAAAGTGATTTTTAGACAAGATTGGGTAAGTACAGAGTGGTATGACCATAGACACAAAGCGATTTTTATTTTTTGAGTTGGAGTCTCACTCTGTCACCCAGGCTGGAGTGCAGTGGCATGCTCATGGCCACCCCAGCGTCAACCTGCTGGGCTCCGGTGATCCGTCTGTCTTAACCTTCCAAGTAGCCAGAACTACAGGCACATGCTATCATGCCCAGCTACTTTTTGATTTATTGTAGAGAAGAGGTCTCGTCAAATTGCCCAAACTGGTCTCAAACCCGCGGGCTCAGGCAATCCACTCACCTTGGCCTCCCAAAGTGCTGGGATTACAGGCTAAGCCATCAAGTCCAGACCAAAGTGACTTTTAAAGGAAGGCATGCTTTTCTTGATGTATCTCTTGGAAAGCGAATCCTTCACACTCTTATGAGGCTCAGGAATCTTAGGTTTCCCTTTTCTATAGTGGCTGGTGAGTGTCTGAACGAGATGAACGAATGGGTCAGGACTTCCATTCACATAAAGAGAAAGTGCATGAGCTTCGCCCATCCAGCCTATGTGCTGCAAGCATTGCTCCTATTACAGATTAAACCTGGACCGGTCTGCAAGGAGAGAAGCTACGTGGTTTCTAACCAACTGTCAGTCTCTTCTCAAAAGCTAATTTCACTTCTGTTTTCCTAATCATTCCTACTCTAAAGTCCCTATGAGAATACTTCGCCTCTAACTGTGTGACACTGGCGTTTCTCTCATGTGTTGAGTGTCAGTCTCTTTCCTAGAGGGTGAGGTACATGAAGGCAAGGTCTATGTCTGGGTTTGCCAAGCAATGGATCCTCAGTGCCTTGCGTCATCTCTGATTTGTAGGAGAAACTCAATATGTTTGTCAAATTAACAGAAGAGTCTGTGTGGGTGGATGGATGGACGGATGAATGGATTGATGGATGGGTGGGTGGAATGGATGGATGGGTGGGTGGAATGGATGGATGGGTGGGTGGAATGGATGGATGGGTGGGTGGATGGATAGATGGAAGAAATGAAAGGAAAAGTGGATAGACAGAAGGAAGGGATCTTTTTTCTGATCTCTAAGGTCATGTCTATCTCTTACAATCTGTGATACCATAAGTCAGCTTCATTGTTTCTCCTTCCCATGAAGGATGAACGTGGAAGCTTTAGAGCCTTCTCTTTATATGATAGGCCATGCAAGGAGGAAACCAAATCAATAGCATAGGGTCAGTTGGTGGGATGTCTCTGTCATGGTGAGGGATTGAGAGCTGGGTCTGTAGGTCTCCTTTTGGTCCTAGTGGAGCTTTCTTTCTAGATCACGTTACCTCTTTAGATATCCAGAGCCCCATCCGCTATTCCAGGAGGTTGCAGCCCACAAGAGTTCTGTGTAGTCAGACGGCAGCTGAGACAAATTCTCTGGGCACAGATGAGCCACAATCCTTCTGTCTGATTGGCCGGCAGCATGGCTATGAGTGTTCCCCAGCAGATGGCCATGAGAGGGACAACTGGGCACAAACTGGGCTGCCATGTGGCTCCCTGGCACTGGGATGGATGGCACCATTCTTGAGACTTAGAGCTTCCTGCTCTTCCTTAGCTCCTGTCTCCAGGGGCCCTCTTTTCCCTCTTCCCTAGGAGTGGTGTCTCTCCATTTATCTGGGAGCAGAGAAAAAAATGTGTCCTGTAAGTATGTGCACAAACATTTCTGCCTTAAATTAAATTAGTGGATTTTTTGTAATTCGGTAGTCAGAAATTAGCATCCCTCTTTCTGCTTTCCTCTCTTCTTTTCCCCAAAGCAGTGGGGGACTCTGTCTAGCGATCTAGTGGGCTAGAAAGAAAGATTTCAGGCGAGGGATGGCTTCTCAAATGAAATGCTCATATCAAAGCCCTGGGGATATTACGGTTACCTGTTTCTCAGCGTCAGGGACACGTTCTGAGAAATGCATCGTTAGGCGATGCTATCATTGTACGAACACCAAAGAGTGCACTCACACAAACCCAGGTGGTAAAGCCCACTGCACACCTAGGCTATATGGATTGTCTGTTGCTCCTCAGCTACTCTGTGCATGCTGCTGCCCTGAACACTGTAGACAATTGTAACACAATGGTAAGTATTTTTGTATCTAAACACAGAAAAGGTACAGTAAAAATACAGTATAAAAGGCAAAGAAAAAAAAGGTTCACCTGTATAGGGCACTTATCATGAATGGAGCTTGCAGGACTGGACATTGCTCTGGGTGAATCAGTGAGTAAGTGGCCTAGGGCATTATTGTACACTACTGTGGACTTTATACACACTGTTCACTCAGGTGACATTGAATTTATAAAAATATTTTTTCTTCAGTAATAAATTACACTTAGCTTACTTAGTAAACTTTTCATTTTTTTAAACTTTTTGACTCTTCTGTAAAAACACTGAGCTTAAAACACAAACACATTGTACAGCTGTACAAAAATATTTTCTTTCTTTCTTTTTTTTTTTTGAGCAGGAGTCTCACTCTGTTGCCCAGGCTAGAGTGCAGTAGCATGCTCACAGCCACCGCAGCCTTGACTTGCTGGGCTCAGGTGATCCTTCCGCCTCAACCTTCCAAGTAGCTGGAACCACAGGCGTGTGCCACCATACCCAGCTAATTTTTTTATTTATTGTGGAGATGAGGTCTCACCAAGTTGCCCAGGCTGGTCTCGAACCTGTGGGCTCAGGCAATCCTCTCACCTCAGTGTCCCAAAGTGCTGGGATTACAGGCATGAGCACTACGCCCAGCCTTCTTATATTCCTATTCTATAAACTTTTGTCTATTAAAAATATGTGTTTTACTTTTTAAACATTTTGTTAAAATCGAAGACACAAACACACACATCAATCTAGGCTGACAGGGTCAGGATCATCAATGTCACTGTCTTCCACCTCCACATCTTGTGCCACTGGAAGGTCTTCAGGAGCAGGAACACACATGGAACTGTTGTCTTCTATGATAAAAATGCCTTCTGGAACTCTTCCAGGAAGACCTGCCTAAGGCTGCTTTATGGTTCACTTTTTTTTTTTTTTTCTGGAGTTGGAGTCTCACTCTTTCGCCCAGACAGGAGTGCAGTGGCCGCTCCCGGCCACTGCAGCCTCGCCTGCTGAGCTCTGGTGATCCTTCCGCCTCAGCCTTCCGAGTAGCTGGAATTACAGGCATGCACTACCACTCCCGGCTGATTTTTTGATTTATTGTAGAGATGAGGTCTCGCTGCCCAGGCGGGTCTTGAACCCGCGGGCTCAGGCAATCCACTCACCTCAGCCTCCCAAAGGCGCGGGATTACAGGCTGAGCCACCGAGCCCAGCCACTTTTTTTTTAATAAGTAGAAGGAGTACACTCTCAAACAATGAGCAAAAGTACAGTTTAGTAAATACATAAGCCACTAACGTATTATCATTATCAAGTATTATGTACTGTATGTCGTTATATGTGCTAGACTTTTATAAGACTGTGAGCACAGTAGGTTTGTTTACACCAGCACCACTACAGGCACTTGTGTAATGCATTTCACTACAAAGTGAAACAGCTACATCCCTAGAGAAGCAAATTGTCAGCTCCATTAAAATCTTATGGGGCCACCTTCATTATATGTAGCCTATTGCTGGCCAAAATGTCATTATTTGGTACATGACTATATTCAACTGGAGTTTCTGATTCAAAAGATTTGGAGTGAGGTGTAAGATTGTACATTTCTGACAAACTCTCAGGTGGTGCCAATGTTGATCCAAGAATACTTTGAATAGCAAGACTCTATGGAAGAGAGAGAGGGGGAGAGGGAGAAGAGGGAGAAAAGGGAGGAGAAGGGAGAAAGAGAAGGAGACAGAGGGAGAGGAGGGAGAGGAAGGAGGAGGAAGAAGGAGGGAGAGGGGAGAGGGGAAAGTCCTAAAAGGGAAGAGCAGGGAACATTCTTGTACTAAATGTGAACTTGAGTTCTAGGAATAAAGTGAAGAGGAAAAGAAAAGGATTTGGGGAGCGAGAGGAGATATGCAGCCCACTGGTCTATTCCTCAGCTCAGCCTCCAAATTGAGACTGAAAACCAGATGGTGGTTGGTTTGTTTTCAGCAGTTCATTTTCACAGCCTGGGGAGGTCATAGTCTAAGAAGGGAGGGAAACTGAGGTACTGTGGCAGTGAAGCATTTTCTCATGCCACCCCTCGCTCCCGCCATTGCCCTTCAGAGGCAGGAAATTAAATTAAACTAGTGGACAATTAGCATCCCTCTTCCTGCTTTGTTTTCTTCTTTTCCTCAAAGTAGTGGGGGACTCTGTCAAGCTATCTGTGCTAGAAAGAAAGATCCCAGGCTAGGGATAGCCTCTCAAATGTAATGCTCCCCCACTCTGGGCTCTCCTTTCCACTGAAAACAAATGCTGACCTCCTCCTGGGCCATCTGCCTACCGGCTGGAGAGCACTCTGCTAGCCGGGCTGCTTTCACACACATAGCATGTCCAGTGCTCTGGGCTAATTGGGGTGAGATAGAAGATGGCTTCGGGCTTGGAGTGGCATTTTTCTCCTCCATCTTGGCAAGGATCCAGAGCCAGGGGATCATTGAGGAGCAGAAGAGAAAGGCGAGAGGGCCCTTGAGCGGCCAGCACTCACAGTTCAGAGTGTCTAGTGGGCTTGGGCTTCGGGGCCACAGTAGGGATGATGGCATCTTTCACAGGGCTCCTGTTGTCCTTTATTCTAGAGAGTAGGGAGGCAAGGACAGCCCCAAATGGATTAGATGCTCAAGAGCCCTTCTGGGCCACTTCTCTGTCCACTGGGATCTTCAGTTCAAAGGCCCACAAGAGTCTGTGCACATTTCTTTTCAAGCCAAATTCTAGCCAGTCCTCTAAATCCTTCCAAAGAAAAAGTGAGCAGGGCTTAGGAGAAGACAAGATCCACTCAACTAATGAATGACATCTTGGTGTGCCTTCCTAGGTGAAGGTTGGAAATGAAGTTTTGTTTGACTCTCCTGCGAACAATCTAGGGCCAGGGATTGCAAGTCCAAGTGCTGGCAAGGGCCAGAAAGGACATACAGATGAGACAGGAAGGCTGGATTTGAGGAAACGGAGTGGTGAAGTCAAGGGGGATCTTCAGCTAATTGTTGCCACGTGGGTCTGTGGGTGGACCCAGCATTCCCAGAACCTAAGGTTTAAAGGAGATTCTAGAAGTCCTTTTTGCTAAAAGAATAGTAATAATGGCATTTATAAAGCATGCACCATATGTTAGGTGTTGCTCTAAGTACTTCACATATTTTACCTTAGTTGATTCTCACCATGACTTTGTGAGAAAGCACTATAATTATCCCCATTTTACAGATGAAGAAACCAAGGCCCAGGGAAAAGAAACAACTTGCCCAGGTCTTTCAGCTGGCAAAGTTGGGCTAGGATTTGAAACTAGGCAGTTTGGCTCCCAGTCCAAGTCCCTAACCACCATGTTCTGCTGCTGGCCAGAAAAGACCCTTGCATATCAGCCCCCCTCTGTCTTCAGAGGCAGCAAAGGCATGTGGAATCAATCTTTCTTGTACTTTGGATCTCTCTGACTTCCCTTTTGCTACCAGCCAGAAAAGAAAAAAAAAAACAAAAACCCTCTGCTTTTACAGGGTTCATCTGATTGGGTCAGGCCCACCTGGATAATCTTCACAGCTCGCAGGTTGACTGACTTACAACTTTAATTCCATCTTCAAAGTGCCCAGATCCATATTTGATTGAATAGCCAGGGGATAGAAATGGGTGGGTGGGGGGGGAGATATGGTCAGGTTTAGAATTTTGCCTACCATAGCACTTTAAAAAAATTAAATCTGGTTCATGATATACACATCTGCAGGGCAGGGATTGGGGGCTTTCTAACCTGTGGTTCAATTCTTGTTTATTCAGCAATTTTTATGGAGCACCCACTGGGTGCCAGTACTGTGCTGAGCACTGAGAAGACTAGCAAAACAGCAGAGACCCATGACCCCACCCCGTCCCGCAGCTTCCAAATAGCATTTTGCTTAGGCATCCGTGGGAGCCCACTGGGCAACACGGCCGTCATGAGCCCTGGGCCCCATTCCCTTTACTCTGGTTGAGTATTTATTTGTTTTCAGTTACATGCCCCACAAACCCTGTTTGTTTTTTCCTCCTCCCTGAATATTCATAACCACGAATTGCTTCGATTCCCTAATCAGTCTCCCATGTGAGTTACATTTAAACAGGGACCACAGTGAACACCTCTGTTCTGATGTCTTGGCCAAAGCAAATAGAATTAAGAACGAGCAGGAACCTGCTAAATTCCCGGTCCCGGGAGACGGCTGATATAAACAGGGCTACCTGCAGTCCCAGAAGTAGGACACCAGATGGGGGCTAGCGTGGGAGGAGGCTGGGTCATTCCCCACTGTGTGAGTCTTGTGATTTGAGATAGCAGGTAAGCCCCCTCACTCAGCGTAGCCTCCTAAAAGGAGGGCATTTCCACCTCCACTCTGGGCTTAAAATTCCTGAGAGCTTGAGATGTCACCTGCTGCTAAAATATAATTATGCACAGCCAAATGGTCTGATCCAATATGCACAGCCTTATGGTTTAATATTCTCATTAGTTCAATTTCATTAGTATTTCCTGAACCCTTTGCATTAGATGCTTTAGGAATTTAATAGATGCCTCACCTCTTACCCACGCCCACCCTCTCAGCACACATTTCACCTACACATAACATCCACTACAGCCCAAAAACTGATGTGTATATTAACAAAATACATGTTTGCCAATGTCCTGCAAAGTGTGACATCTAGGGAGAAACAGAATCGTTCAAATGTGGTCTAGGTAACAATCTTGTTGGTTGGAATTAATCTCTCCCTCCTCCTCAACAGCCCACTTAACACTGACTCCTGAATGCTGGGATTTGAATGGGGAGAAAACCTGACCCTGAGGTGTAGTTGCACTTGACTGAGGATTACTTACCCTCTCTTGATCCCTGGGAAAATGTTGCCAGCCTCCTGCAGGATCCTCAGGCCACCAGGGTTTTATTTGCATAAAGGTTCAATAGACCTCTTGAGAGAGTTGACACCAATGCTGAGTGGGACTAAAACCATAGAAAAAGAAAAAGCTAGGGGGTTGAAGCCTCCACCCCTCCACCCCCAAGATGGGGCTCTGGAGATTAATAATAATAATAATAACTAATATTTATCAGCACTCTCGGCATGCATTGTGCTTAGTGTGGGCTTACATTATCTCATTTAATCCTCACAATAACCCTAAGAGGTGGAGTTTATCATTAAAAGATGAAGAAACAGAGGTGTAATGATACACCTGCCAAAATAATGCAGGCTTCAAGGTAGGAGAGAGTGTAGACACACCCCAGTTAGTCTGGGAGAGATCAACTGGGGAGGACACCAGCTCAACTCAGCCTACCAGTGTAATAAGAGAAGGAAGAAGATCTTCAAGCCTGAAAAAAATAAGGAAATAAGGTTTGTTTGGTTTTTTTAAATTTCAATATTAACATTGAGGGGCTTGCTGGGAACAGACAGAGAAATGAGTTCTGGGCCTCTCCCGGGAGAGAGTGCTCATGGTTTTACTTAGTTTTAATTTTCTCTCCTGATGAAAAATTTGCCATGGTTAGAGAGGCACCGAATAAACAGAACTGTGACTGATGTTTTCCAATTTCCTTAGCGGATTCCACATATTTTTTAGAGTTCCATAAATATTTCAACAGTTTCAACCTGGTTCCCCCTCTGGGAAGCTGGGGTGGAGTCACGGTCCCCTGACATCCCCTCCCCCCACACAGAGGAGGTCCTTGTGGCTAGGACCCTGAGATTTTAGGAATTTTGTTGGGAAGGGGGACAGACAGTGTTGGGCCCCACCATAGGCCCTGGGCACTCAGTTCTACTCCACTCAGAAGCAGTTACTGCACACTGCTGGGACTCTGCTTTGGGGCATTTTCCTTGATCTCAGAACCCTCAACCAGTATGGTGGATGAACCAACACCTGGCCCTGCACCCTCAGGTAGGATAACCTTCCACACAGTCTTCCAGAGCTCCAGAGGAACAAGCTCAATGGCTCACAGGTATTTTCCAGGGCCCCTTCCTGGCCTGTTTCCCCCAGCTCATGCCCCACTCCCCCACTTGGACTTCTTCACAAATAAATGACTCACAGTCAGCTCTGCAGTTGTGGAGAAATGGCCACCTAAGATGGGAGACAGGGATTTCAAACCAGAGAGGTCTGCCAGGGAAATCCAGATGAAACAGCAAGGATGAGTCACTGCTTTGCTAAGCCATGGTCTGACCATGTGGCTCCTTGAACCACAGTTGCCATGTTTCTTAGCCTTGGTCCCCTCCCCTACCTTGGAGAGGTGAATCTCCTCTCTCTCTCTCTCTCTCTCTCCCCCCCCCCCCCCCTTTCTCTCTCTTTCCCTTTCTCCCTCTCTCCCTCTCCTCCCATTCACCATTTGCCTTGGTAAGCTACAGTCTGACTGTGTGTTCTTTGATCTATGACCAGCCATGTTTTCCTAAGCTTTGGTCCACTCCCCTAGGTAGGATCTCTCTCTCTCTCTCTCTCTCTCAATCTCTCTCTTTCTTTCTCTCTCTCATTTACTTTCTAAATAAACTATGTTTTCCAGTCTAACATCTGTGCAATTCTTTGCAAATTCTTTGCATCTTTCACGAAGCACCAGATTACACACCAGATACCCACACCCCTAACATACCTTATTCTCAAATTCATGAACTCTCCCTTCCCTAGTTTTTCCACCTGAATTGGGCCCTCCTGATCTTCATTGTTCTCCTCTCTGCTTGGGACTGTTAGCCCACTATGTCCAGCAGACTCAGCTCTGTGCCCTGTATTACCTCCATAAAAAAAAAAGAAAGAAAGAAAGAAAGAAAGAAAGAAAGAAAGAAAGAAAGAAAGAAAGAAAGAAAGAAAGAAAGAAAGAAAGAAAGAAACAGCAAGGGTGGGCAGTATAGCAAAGAGTTGATTCAACAACGTTAGAGAAGTTCCCAAAAGACCTGCCCAGAAACACCAAGCTGGAGGAACCCAATCCAGAGGGCCAGGTGATTTCTAGAAAGAATACATCTTGCTCTTGCATCCTGTGACGCTTGAGGGGATATCCCAGAGATATGGGAAGGCAATGCTTCTAGGAAGCAGGGGCCAGCTAGGGTTGAGGTCTCCTGCCTTCCCTGGGTCCTCACTGGTATATGTGTGTGTGTGAGGCAGGGGCCTGACCCAGACGCAAGAGGAACTCTAAGGACAGGCTGAGCAGCTCCCAAACAGCTTACACAAAGAAAGGGAGAAAGGGCCGTTAGTTCATACCAGCAGCAGAGACAGACAGGCTTTGAGAAAAGGCAATAGCTGGCTCAGTGGCTCAGCCTGTAATCCCACGCTTTGGGAGGCTGAGGTGAGTGGGTTGCCTGAGCCCACAGGTTCAAGACCCGCCAGGGCAACTTGGCAAGACCTCATCTCTACAATAAATAAAAAATTAGCCGGGCATGGTAGCACGTGCCTGTAGTTCCAGCTACATGGAAGGCTGAGGTGGAAGGATCACCGGAGTCCAGCAGGTCGAGGCTGTGGTGGCCGGGAGCGTGCGACTGTACTCCAGTTGGGGAGATGGAGTGAGACTCCAACAAAAAAAAAAAAAAAAAGAAGAGGCACTGGCAAGATTCTTCCACTCCATCATGCTTGCCACAGTGCATACAAAATCCCAGTCTTATTATTCCTTTCCTTCTGAGCTAGAGCAAACCAGAATCATCACCATGAACCGGGGCTCCTTCATTCCACAGATTCAACTTCCCCATGTCTCCCACTCAATTATCTCTCAACCTTCTTTTTCTGCCTTTCTGGTTAAAGCTTCACCTGGGAGGCTGGCTGTGGTGGCTCATGACCATAATCCCTGCACTTTGGGAGGCAGAGGCAAGATGATTACCTGAGCCCAGCTATTCAAGACCAGCCTGGGCAACGACAAGACCTCATCTCTACAATAAATAAATAAATAAATTAGCTGGGCATGGTGGTGTATGCCTGTAATCCCATACCATACTTGGAAGGCTGAAGTAGAAGGATCATTTGAGCCCAGCAGGTCGAGGCTGCGGTGGCCAGGAGCGTGCCATGGCTCTCCTGGCTGGGTGACAGAGTGAGACTCCGACTCAAAAAAGGGGGAAAAAAAAAAAAAGAAAAATTACAGAAAAGATTCATCTGGCCATTGGCTCCCAGCTCATCAACCACAAATACCAACAGAGTTTCCCTAAGTGGCAGGCCCTGAGCTAAGTGCTTTAAATGTATGATCAAATTAAATTATCTTTAAAATCCAGTTTAGCTCCACTTGACAGATGAGAAAACTGAAGCACAGGCAAGCTGAACCATAGGCCCAATGTCACCCAGCTAGCGTGGCCCATCTGAACTAGGCTTCCGGACTAGTTGCCTCTGAAACTTGGACTCTTAACTCTGCTATTTTGCTTCCTGGGGGTTTTTTGGGTTGTAGATATAAATATCTGAAGTAGAAATCAATCTAACTAGATCTTGGTACATAACCCTCACATCTACATTATATACTATAACCCCTCAACATAGCTCTTTGAGTTCCATATAGGGAAGAATTATTAGGATGGAATGCTTAGCACAGTACATAAATGGCAGCCACTGGTAACAGTAGCACCTTTCTCCTTTTACAAGTGAGGAAACTGAGTCTCTGCATCACTTGCCAGAGACCCCTGAGTGAGTGAAAAGTCCTATCTTGTAAACATGCACATAGCTCACTCTGGAGCTCTTTCTCTTTCTACACCCTTTGGTAAGCATTGAACATTCCACCGGCGAGTCCTGCACCCCTCCGTCTTCCTCAGCGCCTACAGGCTGATTTTCTCTGGAATGCACAGGGTTTTCAAAGAAATGTTTATTCCCTACTTTAAACCTAGCACAGAAATCAGAAACAGGATGTTAAAAAATACAAAGAGCTTAGGTTGCAATGCTCCTGGAATGCAAAACCAGTAAACTTTCCTTCCTCCTCTTGAGAGGTTGTAACGAGGTGCTTAGAAATGAACTTGGACTTTTCTGGGGCCTAGGAAAAAAGGAGAGGGAAGCACAGATACAGTTCATTGGGACGGCTCTGATCGGAAACCTGGCACTGTGCTGAAATGATGACATGCAGGCTTGGGCCACTGCTGTGGTACTGAACCACATCGTCTGTGAAGTTGCAGGTATGAGGACAGGAGAAGAGAGGAGGTTTGGTGATGATGTGGTCCACATTTCCCAGGTTTAAGATGAATAGGCCCAACTACATTGGGACAGTGGTGCTCACCTGGAGGTGATTTTGCCCCCCACCAAGTGACAATTGTTAGTTGTCATAACTAGGGGGAAAGGACAATGCTACTAACATCTAATGAGTAGAAGCCAGGGATGCTGCTAACAGCTTACACTGCAAGGGACTTTCTAACCAATGCCAAGGTTGAGGTCACCTGCTCTAAGATACCTTGAACATTCCTACCAAACTAACTCTGCCAGCAGAGAGCAGTAGAAGGAGAAAACACACACCTTGAGTTTTAAGATTGCAAAGGTGACACATCTTGAAGTGTTTTACCTGAAAACTTCAAAATATTACATTATACCCCAATCTATAATTCATGCATCTCATTTGTTCACTTGACTAATATTTTCTGAGCATCTATTATGCACCGTGCTTGTTTGGGGCTCTTCTTTTGGTTTGCTGTAACAGATCCTCCTATTATTTGGGTTTTAGTCTAAACATCACATACTTGGAGAACCTTCCACAGGACCATCCTAGCTGAAGCAGCCACTATCTCTTCCTGTCACTCTCAGCCTCTTGTGCAGTTTCGGCTTAGTGCTTACACACTTCATGTTTGTCTCAGTTAATTGTCTGTCTCCTCTGTGGTCTGCAGTTTCCACAAGGAGACCAGCCAGGCTTTTCTAGCTGTAGCCTTAGTGTCTAGCTTTCAGTTAAATGTTTTTGTTTCCTTTTGTTTGAGTTGGGTCTCATTCTGTCACTCAGGCTGGAGTGCAGCAGCACACTCATGGCCACACTCACGGCCACACTCACGGCCACCCCAGCGTCGACCTGCTGGCTCTGGCAATTCTTCCACCTCAGTTTTCCAAGTAGCTGGAACTACAGGTGTGCACTACCATGGCTGGCTTATTTATTTATTTACTGTAGAGATGAGGTCTTGCCAAGTTGCCCAGGCTGGTCTTGAATCCACGGGCCCAGCAATCCACTTACCTCAGCCTGAGTCACCGAGCCTGGCCGGACTAGGTGTTTTATTTTTTTTTATTTTATTTTTTTTGAGTTGGAGTCTTACTCTGTCGCCCAGACTGCTGGGCTCTGGCGATCCTTTCGCCTCAGCCTTCCAAGTAGCTGGAACTACAGGCGCGCGATACCACACCTGGCTTGGTTAGGTGTTTTAAATGCACAATCTTCTCATGATCTCCACTTTACAGGTAAGAAGACAGGCACAGTTTGTTCATTTATCTGCTAAGTGAGTGAATAAATACCCCTCCCCTAGAAAATGTGCTGTGTTTATGTTGCCCCTTATTTGTAGCTCATACACTGGCTAATCTCACCCTCCTGGGGGTCATGACCCCCTTGAGAGGTTTAGGGAAATGAGCACTCAACTTGGGATCTGATACGCGCCCACAACTTTCTCACAAGACAAGCTGTTTGCTCTTGGGTAAGTCAAGTCCTCCTGACACTCAGTGTGCTTATGTGTCAAATATACATATGGAGGTGCCAAAAAAATGCATACACATTTTATTTTATTTTATTTATTTATTTTTGAGTTGGAGTCTCACTCTGTCACCCAGACTGGAGTGTAGTGGCCGCTCCCGGCCACCGCAGCCTTGACCTGCTGGGCTCCGGCGATCTTTCCGCCTCAGCCTTCCAAGTAGCTGGAACTACAGGCGCGCGCTACCACACCCGGCTCATTTTTGATTTATTGTGGAGATGAGGTCTCGCCAAGTTGCCCAGGTAGGTCTTGAACCCACGGGATCAGGCAATCCACTCACCTCAGCCTCCCAAAGGCACAGGATTACAGGCTGAGCCACCGAGCCCGGCTACGTATACACATTTTAAGGCAGGTTATCTATGTATTGCTTTTTGAAGTTGAATTGAATTACAGTAGCAATGTGTAGTATGATGTTTGCTCAGCCATGCTTCTGCCATTTTCTTTGACTGTCCTGCCTATTGCATGGTGATGCTAGCATTCATTTGATTAACACCATCTTTTGAATGAACATGATAATTAAAATGAGGATACATTTTTTTTTGGCACACCCATATATATACTATGTCTGTTTTTCCAACTTTGTCCCTTAGGGCATTGATTCTAAGAAATGTTATAACATTTTCAACCAAAAATATGATGGCTTGTTCCTAGTCAAATACCTATGGGAAATGTTTGGTTTTTATTTGAGTTTTGTTGTTGTTGTTTGTTTTGAGAAACAAGGTTTCATTATGTTGCCCAGGCTGGTTTCGAACTCCTAGACTCAAACAATCCTCCTGCCTCAGCCTCCCCAAGTTCTGGGACTACAGGCATGAACCACCATACTCAGTCAGGGAAATGTTTTAAATAAAGAAAGATTTTTTTTTTTTTGAGTTGGAGTCTCGCTCGGTCACCCAGACTAGAGTGCAGTGGCCGCTTCCGGCCACTGCAGCCTTGTCTGCTGGGCTCCAGCGATCCTTCCGCCTCAGCTTTCTGAGTAGCCGGAATTACAGGCATGCGCTACCACACCCGGCTGATTTTTTTTTTATTTATTGTAGAGATGAGGTCTCGCTGCCCAAGCAGGTCTCGAACCCGCGGGCTCAGGCAATCCACTCACCTCAGCCTCCCAAAGGTGCGGGATTACAGGCTGAGCCAAAGAAAGATTTTTAAAATGCAGAACTTGTCAGAGCCTCCATATGGTACTGTACAGTGTGATGGCCCAGGAGGGATGTCTTTTTCATTGTTTTCCAAACATATCTGTTCAAGGAAGTCAGTTTCTGAGAAGCACACTGAAGGACTTGAATTCACATACACCTTGACACAATAGCTGAAAACCTCTCACTCTTACACTCGGAGTCTCTCTACAGTGAGTATAGGGTAGTGGGCATCTGTTATGCTCAGTTTTGTGCCCAGCCTCTTGCTGAGGTCTGCAGCCCCATCCTGCCTTGGCTAGACCCCGTTTCTTATGCCCATGTCCCGGGGAGAGGAACATGTGCCTAGTATCTGCTAAAGGGAGGAAAGCAGGTAGCCTGCTCCCCAGAACCTCCCTCAGGGCCGTCCACCCTCTCTTTCCCCACCC
>NW_007260113.1:770522-781624 GCF_000164805.1 Carlito syrichta
CCAGCTCATGCCTGTCATCCAGCACTTTGGGAGGCAGAGGCGAGAGGAATTGCATGAGCCCCAGTGGTTTGAAACCAGCCTGGGCACCGTGGCGCAAGTAAAAAAAAAAAAATTAGCCAGGCGTGGTGGTGCGCACCTGTAGTTCCAGCTACTTGGAAGGCTGTGGTGAGAGGATTCCTGAACCCAGGGTTCGAGACCAGCCTGGGCAACTTGGTGAGACCTCGTCTCTACAATAAATAAAAAATTAGTCAGGCAAGGTGGCACGCGCCTGTAGTTCCAGCTCTTGGAAGGCTGAGGCAGAAGGATCACCTGAACCCAGCAGGTCGAGGCTGCGGTGGACGTGACACCCCCCCCCACCCCGGCAGGATGCTGGAATCTAGTGAGGCATTCCAAAGCCCTAGGAAGACAGTGTTCCCGGATGGAAAGAATCCAGGCCTCTGAAATTGCCCAACCCCCCGCACGGACCAAGCCAGGCATGAAAAGTAAGCCTGCTCTTGCATGAAGCCACTGAGACCCCAGACTCGTTTGCTCTGGCAGTTAGCCTGGACAGGACACCAGCAATTACTCCAGGAAAACAGAGTCCCACTCAGCTCCTCCCACTCTCTTGCTCAGCACGAATGGGAGATGAAGAGATGATCTCCCCTCTTCACACCTCATGTCTCAGGCCACGAGGTCACTGCTGACATCACCACGGGCCTTGTGCTTCTGGGTGTCAGTAACCAGAGGTAATGAAAGACACCGGAGGGGGACATAACGCTGTCCCTGAGGTGGCAGAGCCTTTAAGAATGATGACATGCTCACAGGAACATTCTCTCGTCTTTCTTCAAAAGGAGAAAGTACCAAAAGAGGAGGAAAAAAAAATCCTGGTCATCTATGTGCTGTCGTCAAGTACAGCCCAAGCTTCCAATGGCCATTGTCAGTTTCCCAGGACAGAGTCTTTCTTGACACCTGTCATGACACTGGCACATCCCACGTGCCTGGAGTGAAGATGCTGACAGCTCTCCTTGGCCAGGTGTGGGAGCAATGAACTGTGAGGACCAGGTCTCCGCAGCCGCCCGGCACCGTTCTGTCACACACCTGTGGCGGAGCATCTCCGCATGGGGCCAGCCAGCTCTGCGCCCAGTCACAGGAAGAGGTAGAACCCTTACTGCCTCTCCCAGCAGCCCGCGTGTCTGAGGTTTGGCGCAGGGGACCTCCCAGGGGAGGAGGCAGACCAGGACAGGCTGGGTTCAGCTCCATCTGTCTCTGGCTTCAGCTTGGCGTCTGGGCTGGGCTGCTGGGAGCCCTCTGCAGTTCCCTGCCTCTCTCAGCAGCTGCTCAACAGGAGACAGGAAAATGCACTCCCTACCATGGACTGGTCCAGGGAGGAGGCTTCCCCAGGAATCCCTGAGAGGGAAGGAGTCCAGGGCGGCCAAGGCCGGGAGACAAAAATGCACCTAAGCCCCACCAGACCCGGCAGGCGTCTGAATCTCCAAACTCAGTCTTGTCTTTATTTCTTTTCCACTCGGCATGGCTGCTCTGGGCTGAGATATTAGCCCGGATAAACTCGACATGAAAATCATAATCCAGCAAGTCGTGGCCATTCTTGTCAATTCTCTTAAAGGTTAATCTGCTTTGCTCCTTATTAATGAAGGGCCTCGGAAATGCAGCCGGGCCTCTCCCGTGTTTTGGTAGATTTGGGCTAATAGGCTATTTTATTTCCATGGTAACAGCTTCCAGTGTTACAGGAAGATAATTTTCCAGACAAAAGATTTGTGGGTCTTATTATTCTGCAGGGATCTGGCTGTGAAGGCTGGGAAAGTGGGTTCAAGGGCTGCCCGGGACAGCGAGTTCGACCCATTCTGGGGCACCTGTTTGCCTCTGGCTTCTGGGTCTCGGAGCTTGTGAGGGGGAGGCATTGCAGGAAATTGGCAGGAGCTGAACAGGAAATTGGCAGGGCCTGAATAAAGATCTTCTTTGAAAGACAATGCTCCAAAATCATTCTCTTATCAGGCAATGGGATTGGAATGAGAAGTGGCTTGCATTATAGCCATTGCTGGCACAGGGGGTGAGCTGGGAGCTGTGGGTGAGCTGGGAGCTGTTCTCCCAAGAGATGCCTCTAAACTGAGCCAGCACCCTCCTCACCTCCCGGTCTCAGGGCAGATGGCAGCATTTTCACCTCCCCAGGATTCAGCACACAGTTCAGTACCTAGCAGCTGCCAGGCTAGTCACAGGATGACAAAAGATGAACAGAACAGGCATGGCCCTGCTCTGAGGAGCTTAGAGTTTATCGGCGTGTTAGGGGAGGGGTGGGCTGAAATAGACAAGAAACCCGGCAATGTGCATATTTTGTGACACATATTACAATGGGGACAACCCGGGTGAGGAGGGTAGGGAGAAGTCGGGTAAGGCACACCAGGAAAGAGCTCTTTTACAGGACTTCAGGAGCTGTGCAGACGCTATTCCAGCATTAACTAAACCATCATGCACCAAGCACAGTCCCAGCTCCTAAGGATCTAAGCATGGACAAAACCAAGCAGACTCCTTATTTATACCCTGGTAAGGAGGCAGTAATCAATACTGATTACTGAAGGTTGCAACTGAGAGCAGTGCTACCAAGGGAAAGGTAAGGCAATGGGAAGCAGTGAGATGGAAATGTGACAGGGCTCTCATGTGTGGTTGAGCAGGCTGTGCACTGCACAACTCTAGGAAGAGCCAGTCACAGCATAGATATTGGATATTGATTATGGCACTTTTTTGAAAGATGGCATCCAAAATGTCTTAAGACAGGGTTGCTATGGTCTATATGGAACAAACTTAATTCTACAGCCTCATGGAGCTCCTGCCAGGGAAGAAAGGCAAGTTTTCCTCCAACGACAGGCTCTAGGATCTGAGAGCGGGTAGGAGCTCAGAGGGTAAAGAGAGGAAAGGAAGGGTATCCTGGACACAGGAAGCAGCAGTGCTTGTTTGAGGTGGTTGTAGACTGAGAAGAGACCAGGCAGGCTGGAGCCAGTAGAAAGGGGGAGTGTGGCACACAGTGAGGCTAGACAGGGCAACAGGAGCCAGAGCAGGTCTGGGTGAGAGTTTCACCTCCTCACTCAGGGCTGAATCTGATGCAGCTGCGAGGAAGAGCCTCTAGTTTGTTATAGAAACAGAAAAACTGGTGGCTCACAGTCAGGCCAGTGATGTGAGTGTCTGGTCTGTGGATCGCTTGTATCAGAAGCACCGGGGACACATTTTGCATATACAGCCTCCTGAGTCCCACCCAAGACCCACCCAAACAGACCTCTGGGGCAAGGCTGAGGAATTTGCGTTTTATCCAGCATGCCATGCAAACTTGTTGCAACCTAGGTTTAAGACTGGCTTGGTCATGCTAGTGCCCGTGTCAGCTCCATTCTGATACCTCCTCCACCTTCACTGGTTATGAGACCTGGGGCAATGTCAAGGCTTCCCCTAGATTTGTTTCTTTATTGGTGCAACAAATTCCATATCCTCCCTCTCTTATGAGAGGATGATTTGTTCATTCTTGCCCAATCCTTGAGGAAGGCAAAGAAGCTTCATCTCGTGTGTTGCATCCACTTCCCTAGGAGGGGCTGTGGGAATACTGTGTTGAGAAGGATTCTAAAGCTGTATACAATAGTTCCTCCTTGTCCTCGGTTTTAGCTACCCACTGTCAACTGTGGTCCAAAAATATTCCATGGAAAATTCCAGAAATAAACACTTTATAACATTTTAATTGCACACAATTCTGAATAATGTGGTGAAATTTCATGCCATCCTCTCCATCCCACCTGGGACCCGAATCTTCTCTCTGTCCAGTGGATCCATGCAGTATATGCTACCCGTCCATGAGTTGCTTAGGAACATCTTGGTGACCAGGTCACCATCAGACGATCAGGTCACAGTGTTGGAGGGCTCATGTTCAAGGAACCCTTACTCAATTCAGCCATGGCCCCAAAGTGCAGAGTAGTGATACTGGCAGTTTGGATACGCCAAAGAGAAGCCGGCAGGTGCTTCCTTTAAGTGAAATTGAACATTCTCAGCTTAAAGAGAAAAAATTGTATGCTGAAGTTGCTAGGATTTATGAATCTTCTATCTGTGAAATTGTGAAGAGGCCGGGCTGGGTGGCTCAGCCTATAATCCCAGCGCTTTGGGAGGCTGAGGTGAGCGGATTGCCTGAGCCCGCGGGTTCGAGACCCACCTGGGCAACTTGACGAGCCCTCATCTCTACAATAAATCAAAAAATTAGGCGGGTGTGGTAGCGCGCGCTTGTAGTTCCAGCTACTCGGAAGGCTGAGGCTGAAGGATCGCCGGAGCCCAGCAGGTGAGGCTGTGGTGGCCGGGAGTGGCCACTGCACTCCAGTCTGAGCAACAGAGGGAGACTCCAATACAAAAAAAAAAAAAAAAGAAATTGTGAAGAAAGAAAAAAATAGTGCAGAGCATATATAGGGTTCAGCACTATCCACAGCTTCAGGTATTCATTGGGGGTCTGAGAACATATGTCCCATGGATAAGTGAGGGGGGACTGACTGCACTGTCTGATTAAAGATGTCGCAAGCATTGAAAGGGAGGTGGTGGAACATCAAGTCTCAGCTAGAGATATCTTAGATGAGAAGTCATCCTCAGGGCAGCCTTGCAGACCACCTGAAGTTACACAGCACCTCTCCCTTGCTAAGGTACCTTGGTGTCATTTCCATCGGAGCCTTTATTACAATTGCAGCCCTCTTGTTTATTTCATTGCTCATTTGTTTTATTCCTCTGGTCTTTTTCACCTTGCTGACTATAAGTTCCCTGAAGGCAGGGCTATCACAGCAGGGCTGCGTCTCTTTGGTTCACCACTGTCTTCCTTGCAGTGGACACAAAGTAGGTGCTCATTAAGCATTACTGGCTGCATGAATAAAGGCATCAGGGACTTGCCATCCCTGGACTCAATGCCTGGAACCACACAAAGCACAGAAGACACTGTGCCACTTGGCAAAAATCAACGTCCAATTAAGGAGATAAGAACTGCCCAGAAGGAGGAATAGAACTTGAGCCAAATGAAAGAAGGAAAAACATCAGATGGGAGGAGGAGGACAAGAAGGAAGGAAGGAAGGGAGGGAGGGAGGGAGGGAGGGAAAGAAAAATTCCTCCAACCAGGACACTATAAAGACATAATGAGCTGATTAATGTCAACCTGCCATGAATGGTTGAAATACTTTATGAATGCCAGGAGTTCCACATCAGTGAGGGCAGGACAGGGAGGAGGTCACATCAATGAAGGCACAGACATGGATGAGCTAAAGCACAAAGTTAAGAACAAATGTCAGGACAGCTATCCCAGGGAAATGAAAACTTAGGTTCACACTAAAACCTAGACACCGACCTTCACAACACCGTTATTCATAGTAGTCAAACACTACAAAACAACCCTGATGTTCTTCGATGGGTAACTAAACAAACCGTGACACAGCCACACCATTGGATAGTTCAAGAAGAATTAGGCTAAGTGAAAAAAAAAAAGCCTGTCTAAAAGGGGTTGTAGCATTCCTGAAATGACAAAATTATAGAAATGGAGAGCAGATTGGTGGTTGCCAGGAATGAGGGAGGAGGAGGAGTGGGTGAGATGGAAGAACAGTGGCTGTGGTTATCAGCAGGCAGCTCAGTGGATCCGTGTGGGATGGTTCTGCTCTGTATCCAGACTGTGGGGGAGGATATACTAAACTGATGAATCGATACAACGCAGAGGAGGAAATACACAGATACACAAAGGAGTCCAAGTAAACGCAGAGTCCGTGGGAATAAAAGGCTGTAGATTGCATCCATGTCAATATTCTGCCTGTGATATTCTGCTGTAGCTTCCCAAAATGTTAACACTGGGGGCAAATCAGGGAAACCTGGGATTGTTCTTCTTACAATTTGATGTGAAACTTAGTATCTTAGAATTTGTTTTGTAGGGAAAAATAAATTTCACAACTTTCTTTTTTTTTTTAAGATAGAAAAGTTTATTTAAAAGTAAGTTAGAGAGAGAAAGAGAAGGAAGAGAGAAGATTCACTTCCCCAAGGTGGGGGAAGGGGACCAAAGCCAGGAAGCACGGTGACAGCCATGGCTCAAAGAGCACAAGGCCACACCAGACTCTAGCAAGGCAATGGCCCCACAACTTTCAACTTGGATGAAGGTTGGAGTGCACTTCAGCCCCACAGATACCGTTCCTGGCCTCTTCAACGCCTCCCCTCAAAACTGCTTACAGTCCATTCTCCCAGGGATTCTTGGCATCTTGTGTAAACTGTATCATCTGTGACAAACTGTAGCTCCAGCAAAGATTTCTGGAAGATATCAATGAAACTCTGAGTGTCCAATGTGGACACAAAGCCAGTTTACTAGCTTCCAACCTGGCTGAATCTGAGGATATTTGAATGGCAGCGTATGAAGTTACACTTCAAGGAGATTGTTCCTATGGCAACCCTTTCTTCCACTGTGATACGATTCACATCCTTGATTCTAATCACTTGGTCCTCACTATTAGAACATAAGCGCCTGAGGACAGGGACACTGTGGTGAATTCCCTGCTGTTACCCCTGGCCTACCCTGCCTATCACATAGATGTCCCATAGTCACCATTGTGGTTTCTGCCTGTCCAGCATCCATTTGTTGTTCTGCTGATAATGGCACCTTGTTTTTCCTTTGGGGGAAACCATCTCTCCTCCATTGCAGACAATCTTGGGGAGAGTTTGATTCAAAGTGCCCTGGTTCTAGTCTGGGCACAGTGGCTCATACCTATAAATCCCAAGACTTTGAGAGACCAAGGTAGGAGGATTGCTTGAGCTCAGGAATTCAAGACCAGCCTGGACAATATAGCAAGACCTCATTTACACACACACACACACACACACACACACACACACACACACACACACACACTTAACTGGGCGTGATGGCATGCTCCTGTAGTTCCAGTTACTTGGGAGGCTAAGGCAAAAGGATCACTTGAGTCAAGGAGGTTGAGGCTGCAGTGAGCCATGATTGCACCACTGCACTCCAGCCTGGGTGACAGAGTGAGATCCCAACTCAAAAAATACCAACAACGAAGTGCCCCAGTTTCTACCCTGGCTAAGGGGAGGCAAGACACCCAGGACAATCAGAATTGGTGAGTGCCAAGACCTAGATTTTTCTAAAAATATTTTAAAACACAAGCTCTCATTTCCCCCGTAGTTATTGTTCTTGATAGGATATCAACTAGGGGCTACTGGAGAATCTTCTCACTACCCTCCCTTGGAAGAGTTTATCTGCAATGGAGCCAACACAGTGGACTGCAGAACTGAGAAACTGAGAGACAGCAATTCCTGATGCATCATTTGAGCACTTGGATATAGCCATGCCTGAAGCTATTACAACCTTGAACTTTTCAATCATGTGGGTTGAACAGGCACAGTGGCTCATGCCTATAATCCCAGTACTTTGGGAGGCAGAGGTCAGAGGATTGCCTGAGTCCAAGGGTTCAAGACCAGACTAGACAACTTGGCAAGATCTCATCTCTACAATAAATAACAAAATTAGCCAGGTTTGGTGGTGTGCACCTGTGGTTCTAGCTACTTGGAAGGCTGAGGTGGAAGGATCAGCAGGTTGAGGCTGTAGTGGCCATGAATGTGCTACTACACTCTAACCTGGGTGACAGAATGAGACTCCTGCTCAAAAAAAAAAAAAAAAGTGTGGATTACTATAATCCTTTTTTTGTTAAAGCCAATTGGAGTTGACCACTTACACTAAAAAATCATCTAGGTATTTATTAACAAAGGAATGAATGAATGAACAAATGAAATTCTGCAAATATTTATTGAGTATTTCCTATGTAGCAGGCACTGTTTTAAGGAAAGAGGCAAAGGAGCAGCAGAGATGACTGCCTCCTTTGAAAGCCAAGCATGTGGCCTGCCAACCTAGAGTTGAGGTCAATCCTTCCAATTACAGTGGCTGCTTAGAAATATCCCTTTTCTTCCCAACCTTTCCCTTACCTTCTCTTACCTTATGTTCTCAGGAACATAACTATGGTTCCTGTCAGTATTCAGGCATGGTCCATGGAACCCACTAACACTGATGTTCACATGAGCTCCTGAGGCCAAGTGACTTGGATCTGTGTGGTTATCAGATGCAAACTTCATCACAGCAGAAATTTGGGCTAGACATTAGGGGAATATTGTGGTACCAGATGGTGTTTCTGAAGAAGGTTGTCCTATTTTTGCAGTTGTAGGATTTGACAATAAATCTGCTTGGCAGGCCTCAGATGTAATTTGGCCTCGAAATCATCTCTGTTAATCCTTGATGCTGCATGTATCTGTCAAGGTCCAACCAGGAAAAACAGAACCCACTCTAAGTAATATTTGAACAAAGGGCATTTAATGTAAGACTGATTGCACAGACGAAGGAAGACACTGGGAAGCAAACAACAGGGAACTGTGAGGTAACCCAGGTACCTGCAGCAGCAGAAAGACATGACCACTAGTTGGCTAGAGAGACAAAGGGTAGAGGTGCTATCATCTGTGCCTAGAGGCTGGGGTCACCAGTAGAGGCTGGAACCATGGCAGGTCTGTGTGGTAGAAACTGCCGCCAAGGAAGAAATACAGTCACGGCCAGAGAACCTACCAGAGACATAGTGGAGGGGAGAAAAATTCTGCATTTCTTTTCCTTTCACCTCTCACAACAGAGCTTCCCCTGGACCACACCCAACCCTGCACCTCCCACGGACCATGTCCAACCTCGCACCTCCCATTAACCTCACCCAACCCAGGACTTCCCATTAGCCACACCCAACCCAGCTCCTCTCATCGGCCACACCCAACCAGGAGTCACAAGCTAGGGCTCTTTGGAGGCATAGCCTGCCAGGGTCAGCCTCCTGTGACACAGAGTAGAGCAGGTACAGGCAAGATTGAATTAGAGCACAGACCAGAACTGTACACGCTGCCCCCAGAAGCTGCAATCTTTGGGTTTCCACATTCAGCAGCCCTCTTCTCCCCTGGGAAGAAATGGCCCCTTTGGATCCAAAGATATAATCATCAGGTCTCTATCAGAAATTTAGGCCGAGTTCCAAGACTTTCCTACCCTTCTGCTGGGAGTGTAAAATGGCACAAGCCAACCGGGCTCGGTGGCTCAGCCTGTAATCCCACGCTCTGGGAAACTGAGGTGAGTGGATTGCCTGAGCCCGCGGGTTTGAGATCCGCCTGGCCAACTTGGCGAGACCTCATCTCTACAATAAAAATCAAAAATCAGCCGGGCGTGGTAGCACACGCCTGTAATTCCAGCTACTTGGAAGGCTGAGGCGGAAAAACCGCCGGAGCCCAGCAGGTCGAGGCTGCGGTGGCCGGGAGTGGCCACTGCACTCCAGTCTGGGCGACAGAGTGAGATTCCGACTCAAAAAAAAAAAAAAAAAAAAAATGACACAAGCCTTTTAGAGAGCTGTTTAGCAGTTTCTGATCAATTAGGCTTACATTGACCCCATGACCCAGCAACTCCACTCTTAGGTATTTACTCAAGATCAATGAAAATACTGCGCAAAAATAATTAAACAAGAACGTTTATAGCATTATTTCCAGAATAGCCCCAAATTTGAAACAACTTAAATGTCCATCCACAGGAGAATGGAAAAACAAAATTGTAGTGGGGTAATACAATGGAATACTACTCATCAATGAAAAGGAACACACCGCTTCTACATACAATGTGAGTGACTCTCAAAAAGAGTATAAGTAAAAGAGCCAGTCATAAACAAGTACATACTATCTCATTTCTTGTTTGTAGAGCCCAAGAAGTGACAAAAATCCAATCTCTGTTCATAGAAATCATATAGTGGTTCTTAGAGTGGGGGTTGGGGATTGACTTGATTTTCAGTAGTGAAATTTTCAATTGTGAAATTTTTGGTTCTCTATCTTATCTTGAATGTGGATACCCAGGTGTATACAATTATCAAAACTCATTGAACTGAAAATCTAACATTTGTGCATGTTAATGTGTGTTATTTATATATTGTAGGAGACCAGAATACACCACACCTCTTTGACATAAGGATTATATTGAACTGATTATTTTGAGATACGGCACCACAAGAGAAGTTCTAAAAACAAGGTAGAAGTTATCCTTTTATAAGAGAAATTTACATTTATATGGAAATCTCCGTTTATAAGGTGTCTCCTTCTGTGCACCAGGAAAAGGATGACTAAATCACAAGAAACTCTTACCAATGAAGACACTGATCTAAATTCTGCAGAAGAAGCCTTGTCCTTTTCACCATGCATTTCCTAGTCACCTTCCCATAACTTGCCTGTCCCACACCTTCTCTCTTTGCTTTACGTGGCAGGGAGTCAGAAGACTCCCTGAGTTCTGGTGCTGGCTGGGCTACCTTGAGCTGCGTGATTCTGGGCAAGTCATTTAAC
The DNA here is from genome assembly GCF_000164805.1 of Carlito syrichta. NCBI lineage: Eukaryota > Metazoa > Chordata > Mammalia > Primates > Tarsiidae > Carlito > Carlito syrichta. The sequence continues at coordinate 780,903 of NW_007260113.1, forward strand.
CTGGCAGAATCTTAGTTGACTTCTCTATATGATGGGGCAATTAGCAAGCAGAGGGTCTCTAAGTTCTTTTGCATTAATGGCGGTAAAAACAATGATAATGATAACAATAGTGATAATAATAAAGATGCCATATAAGTCAAAGTTCTAGGCCACTTCTTTAAGAGGGACTTGTTTATTTTTCCCTGGGTATCTCCCATGTATTTCTTAGGTATTCATTTTAATAAGCACAGGATAACTGTGTTGTTTTTCCTCTTGTTAATCTTTTTCACAGGGAGTCCCAACTGAGAACTTAGAAGGATAGAGAGAAAATTATTTTCTTCCATACAATGTCAAAGTAGTTGCAATAATAAAAACCAACAAAAAGATCACATTTTTAAGTAGAAGACAAATTTTATATTTCTCTACTTTGTCTGTACGATCAAGAAGGACAGTATTATTCATTACGTCCTGGCAGTTTCTTGTTGCACATTTCTATACTGTGAGATGTTACCCAGGAGCAGGTAGATGGCACTTGGTTTCTTAGGCTAATTAATATGACGTAGGCCAGGGATGACATGCAGCACTAATGCCCCCACCATCCGCATGATTCATGGACATCGGACAAACTCAACAGAAATGCTTGATGGGTGTTTTACATTAAACTAAGTGACTGTCAAGCTGGGCTCGGTGGCTCAGCCTGTAATCCTGCGCCTTTGGGAGGCTGAGGTGAATGGATTGCCTGA
>NW_007260113.1:781644-790955 GCF_000164805.1 Carlito syrichta
CAGGTCGAGGCTGTGGTGGCCGGGAGCGGCCACTGCACTCCAGTCTGGGCAACAGAGTGAGACTCCAACTCAAAAAAAATAAAAAAATAAACTAAGTGACTGTCAATATTTAATCATGTGACTAGTACTTTTAAATACATCACCTACAACTGTGCATTCCTTCTGGAAATGCCCTTCTGGTTTCTTGCAGATACTGGTTGAGAGTCACTGAAAAAGGACACTAGGGCAAGAAATGTAACACTCACTGCCAAGATTGCTTTCCCACCATTCACTTCCAGTTTTCCACCCCCATTCCTGCCCTCAGTTTCTATTTAGGGCTCTATGTGATTCTAGAGAAGCTACCTCTCCCCATCCCAGCTCTGATTCTACCAGATCAAGGAGTGTGTGTAGCACATGACCTAAACTACACCAGTCACCACGTTCCATCAACACTAGCACTTCCTCCGGCCAGAGAGAGGGGTGGAGATGCACGTATGAACTAAACCAGCTCAGTCATAATGAATCACACACTCTCTTCATCAGGATAGCTGTGTTCTAGAAGTATGAGGCCTGGACCTACTGCAACCACTTCTGCTCCTGTGTGTTGGACCGTGATGGAGAGACGACAAAAAGGAGGGAGGAGAAATGAAAACTAGCCTTGCTGACACTATGATGCTATGTCTGAGGTCAGTCCTCACACTCAGCTTTTTGGTTATGTGAGCCAATAAGCCTTCCATATTGTTTAGGCCAGTTTGACTGGGATTTTATATGATCTGCAGTCAATGGCATTTTAACTATTGGATGGTAACCAGAATGTTAGACTCATTTGGGCACAGGCCAGAGTTTGTGAAAAGGATGGGACAGAATCAGGAGACCTGAGTCCTGGTGCTGGCTGGGTCACCTTGAGCTGTATGACCCGGAGCAAGTCGTTTAACCTGCCAGAATCTTACTTGACTCCTCTGCTTGATGGGGTTATTTACAAGTGGGGTCTCTAAGATCTTTTGCATTATTGGTGGCGAAAACAATGATAATGAAGATAATAATAGCTAATAATTTGTGCCTGATGCTATGCTAAATTGCTTTAGATTCATGATTTCACTTGATTCCTGCATCATTCAGGACTGAATCAGGAAAGCAAAGCCATTGTATCATGGAATAAAAAACTTGGTTTAAGAAGAGCTTACACAGTTGTGGGAGAAGCTGAGAACCACAAGGCCTAAAGGAAAAGTTGGAGGATCAGAGGAAAGTCACCAAGCTGTTCTCTGGACACACTAGCATGAGTGAGGAGGCAGGGGTTTACAAGGGTGTATGGGAGGGCAGACATATCCTGCAGCTGCCATGGGACAGCATAGGGGAACCCAATCATGCAGTCTACAGAAGGCTGTTGTCTAAAAGAGTAGGGTGGCCTGGGACACTGTGGGTAAGCAAGGCGGGCAGTTAGGAGGAAGAGCTGTAAGTGGGGTGGGAAACAGTAAGACACACTGGGACCTGCCGGCCCCTCTGCCACTCTCCCTTTCTGCATCCAGGCACAGTGATCTTCAGAGACTGATGGCTGCTGCTTCCACCTTCTAAACCATGCCAAAAACGTGTGGTTCTTTTGGCCAACTCAACCTCGACACAAACAGGGAAGGGGATTTGGGGAAATGTAGTTTAAGCTTAGCTGAGTTGACAATGCAGGCCAACAAATCCTCTGAAAGGAACGCGATCAACAACCCCCAAGATCAGAGGGGCTAACTACTTGCCTGAGATTATTCGTCTGGCTAATCTAGAATCAGGCCTAAGCGTCAGGACTTCTTACTTCTTCTTAGTTCCTTTTCTGTTGTACTTGATCACTTGTTCCCCAAATTTAGCTTTGCTTCTAATACAAATGTGGGTGATCTTATTAACTGCTCTTTGTTCTTGTCACCTTCCTTCCTGGTGATTGTTGTTATTGATGACCCTTCTCTTACTCCTTCTATTGCAGCCTCCTTAGCTGCTTGGTTTTTTAGGCTCATGGCTTCATGGATACAAGATGGCTGCCAGACAGCACATAGGACAGGACCGCAATCAGCTGAAGAAGAGTCTTCATCTCTTGAGACTCTTTTTACTCTTTTTATTAGTTAGGAGTCCCTTTCCCAGAAGCTCCCATCGCTAAGGACTGGGTCATATTCTTTTTTTTTTTTGAGTTGGAGTCTCACTCTGTCACCCAGACTGGAGTGTAGTGGCCGCTCCCGGCCACCGCAGCCTCGACCTGCTGGGCTCCGGCGATCCTTCCTTCTCAGCCTTCCGAGTAGCTGGAATTACAGGCATGTGCTACCACGGCCTGTTGATTTTTTGATTTATTGTAGAGATGAGGTCTCGCTGTCCAGGCGGATCTCGAACCCGCGGGCTCAGGAAATCCACTCACCTCAGCCTCCCAAAGGCACGGGATTACAGGCTGAGCCACCGAGCCGGCTAGTTCCTTCTTTTTTAACCTCACCTTTCCATCATCAAGCCTAGATGATTTTGTCTACACTTGATTTACATGACAAACAGAAGGATAGCTTTTCCAGTTGAGAATTCCTAAAACTGTCTACATTAGCATCACTATGTAAAGGCTCTGAAAGCAAATAGATCCCACAGTGCAGTACCCTTAAAGAAAGGAGGATTAACACTAGATCAAACATACAGTATATGCATAGCATATAAGATCAGTGTTTCTCAACCATTTTCAGAAATTTTCAGCCCTCTTCAGAATCTTTTTAGCCTTTTTAAAAAATTCCTCCATCTATGAAACTTCAAAACCATAGACATTCTGTATATCTGTCTGTTTGTGTGCCATATGTCTAGCTGTGCTTTATGTTTTAAAAATTGTGAGTTTTTTTCACCCCTCAACTCAACTTTCTTCTCCTTCACTGCTGTGTGGTCTCTACTAAGAAGGCATGAACTACATGTAGCTTTGAGGTCTTTCAGATAGATATTCTTATTTTCCAGCAATGTAAAGATTAATGTTTGTCCAGTCATAATAGCCAGGTGTGTCTACCAGGCCTGGGAGTTTACACAGCTACTTAAGCAGAGGTGTAGGGGAAGGGCTAAATATTTGCCTCCATTTTTGACACACCATATGCATATCCCTATTTACATCAAGACCTTGACTCATTGACTATCATTTATTAAACCTTCACATATGGGACTTATAATAAAGTATAGTTAGAGAAAGGGAACTGGGCAAAATAAAGGAAATATAATTTGACTGCAGGAGAAAGCATGTTTCTTAGTCAGTACTCTTTGGCTGCAAGGACAGGAAAAAAGAACTTGAGCCAGTTTAAATGACAAGAGGGGCAGAGAGAAGGAATTTTATTGATGGAATACTGTATTCACTTCCTAGGGCTGCCAGGACAAAGTACCACAAACTGAGTGGCTTGAACAGCAGAAATCTGTTGTCTCACAGTTTTGGAGACTAGAAGTCTGAGATCAAGATGTTGGCAGCGTTGATTTCTTCTGAGGCCTCCCTTCCTGGCTTGCAGACAGCCGCCTTCTCATTGTGTCCTTGCATGGCCTTTCTCTGCTATCTCTATCAGTCATATTGGAGTAGGGTCCACCCCAATGACCTCATTTTAACTTAATTACCTCTTTAAGATTCTGTCTCTAAATACAGTCACATTCTGGGGATTAGGACTTCAACACATGATGGAGGGAGAGGGGCAGACAAAGCTGAGTTCATAACAATTACAGATGAATCCTTAAAAGAGCAGATAAGGGCCAGGCATGGTGGCTCAAGTCTGTAATTCTAGCACTTTGGGAGGTCAAGATGGGAGGATTGCTTGAACCCAGGAGTTGGAGACCAGCCTAGGCAACATAGTGAAACCTCATCTCTACAAAAAAAATTGAAAAGTAGCCTGGCATGGTGGCCATGCCTGTAGTCCCAGCTACTCAGGAGGCTGAGGTGGAAGGATGGCGTGAGTCCAGGAGCTTGAGGCTGCAGTGAGCCATGATCATGCCACTGCACTCCAGCCTGGGCAACAGAATGAGACTCTGACTTAAAAAAAAAAAAAAGAGCAGATACCAGGGCAGCTCTAACTGGTATTAGCAAAATGGCCTGCAGGGACCATGGGGAACTGGGGAGTGCAGGACCCAACTGAAAAGGTCACTACTCAGCTCCAGATGATTGCTGCCTTTCAGGAACCCAGGCCCAGTGTGGTCAGATCATTCGGTTCTCCAACAGAAACCCTCAATCTGGGTTTTTAGTAGAGTCCTCAATTTTTAAGAAAACATGCAGGCCAAATTAAACAAGTCTGCCAGCTGGATCTGTCCATTTTGTGGTTCCATCTTGAGATGCAGGGAAGGAAACTTTCCCTCTATCTGCCTAGGTTAGATAGCTGGGTCTATGAAATTAACTGACAACGGGGAGATTAACAGAGAAAAAAAAGACATACAAATTTACTGATTTTTAATATGACATGCATGAGTTCATTGCAGGAAAAAAGTGAGTACCTCAAAAAAGCTGAGAGGTTTGAGAGCTTATATATCATCTAAATAGGGGGAAAAGGAAGGGGATGTAGGTCACTTAGGGAAAATGTCATGGGTTTTTAGGACAGATGATTGACCCTTAGAAAAATAGATGGAGCCGGGCTTGGTGGCTCAGCCTGTAATCCTGCACCTTGGGAGGCGGAGGTGAGTGGATTGCCTGAGCCCGTGGGTTTGAGACCTGCCTGGGCAACTTGGCAAGACCTCATCTCTACAATAAATCAAAAAATTTGCCGGGCATGGTAGCACACGCCTGTAGTTCCAGCTACTTGGAAGGCTGAGGCGGAAGGATCACTGGAGCCCGGCAGGTTGAGGCTGGGGTGGCCGGGAGCGGCCACTGCACTCCAGTCTGGGTGACAGAGTGAGACTCCAACTCAAAAAAAAAAAAAAACAGATAGGAGATATGATAGACAGTGAAAAATTTGCCTGGGGATGGTGGAAATTCCTAGTGTCCTCTTCTGTGATAAGAATCAATCTTCCTTGGTTGATGAACCACCCAGGAAGGGGATTGATGACAGCTGAGTTCCTCTTGGAGAATGTCTTCAGGCAGATAAAGAGTTCAGGGAAAGCCTTTCTCTATATTGTTGTTATTCAAGTCCCTTCAGTTCAAAATAATTAATTTATCAAAGTGGCAATTTGGGGGGGGTGGCTTGAGCTGAACCCCCTCAGAGCTTTGCTGTGAGGTGACCAGGTTCCTTCTCTATGGCTCAATTCTGAAGGGAGAGGTTCTGATGGGCTGAGTTAGCACCAGTTGTTACTGGGGAGGGGTGGCTCAGCAAAAATTTGGCTACTAGGTGGGCAGAATGACAGAGGGTGGTTCCTGAGAAGTTCTGGGCAGAAACTGCAAAACTCTCTGGGGCGCTGGTAGGGGGTCAAGGTAAAGCTGTTTATCACTTTTCAGTGTGGATGGGAATTGCATCACCATGGGAAGCAACTTCCCGCAGCTCCTGAAAAAGGAAGAATGAAATGAAATAGGCTTAGACTGAAACACAAGGAATGTAAATCAGATATTTGGAGAAACTTCCAAAAGGAGTTGTAAAGCTCTGAGAATTTACCATGGGGTATCAGGTCCTATCAGATTGAGTCAAAACATATCTGTCATGGCTGGTCTCTGGGAAGATCTTGTCAACCATCTGTCTTTGTCTCCACTCCTTCTCTCCAGCACCCAAATCCCAGTCTACATGCAGCACATTCGCTACCTTCACCCAGAAGAGCATGGGCCATTTCTTATCTCACCAGCTTGCAGATCAACATTTGATGTGAGCACTCAGGGCCAGTCCCACCTCCCCTCCCCTTGCCTCCCTGTTGAGTCACTGAAAGCCCCAGCAAATCCTTTGATGCTGCTGATTCTGTATTTAGGTGATGTCTTCATTTGAGCAAAAAATAATCTCATTCTGATGAGCCGACACCGATGGGAAACTGGCGTTGTCAACTGTTATTAAGTTCGAGGATTATGGAGGATGATGATAGATTCCATGCATAATTAATTATTAAGAACAGGTTGACACCCCTATTCATCTGCCTTAGCATGCCTCCTCCTCACCCCCATCTATTAACTGGTGGCTATTTGAAGGTTACATATGCAAATGTAGCTAGAATATCAGTGGGGGGAGGGGTGCACAGCTGTTTTAGGGAAACAAATGTAATCACATCAACTGAACTATTTTGCTGTTTAAATCCATTCTAAAGATATCCCAGAACCAATGAGGACTCTCTCTTTCTCAGTCAATCAACCCAGCTAGGGCTCCAGAACATTCATTATGATGGTAGTTCTGTCCAAAATTCCAAGGACAACAGCTGCAGAAGGGGAAATTATAGCATCAGACACTTCCCAGCTGCTAAGCTCCCTGTGGACCTGCTTCTGATGACTTTTCTTTCACTATTTTTATAATTAATTCATATAATGCTTTAAAGTCGACACAGGTGACAGAGTGTTTTCTGAACTTTCGTTTATCAGAATAAGTTCATGGGATGCCTGTCAGGTGCCAGGAACCATTCTAAGAGTGGAGACTTCAGTGGACAACAAAACAGACGAGGGACCTGCTTTAGTGGATCCCACACTGTGATGGCCAGAGGGAGAAGAAGGAAAAGAGTAAGAAATAAATGAGCAAGATCATGAACTATAGGGCCAAAGAGGGGTGATACACTTCCTCACCCATCACAAGGATCACAGTCAACACTCCTGCAGCAAAAGGCAGATTAACAAGAGAAAAATATAACAAATGTATTAATGGAAGTTGTAGGCCAGGCACGGTGGTTCAGCCTGTAATTCCAGCACTTTGGGAGGCAGAGGCAAGAGGATTGTCTGAGCTCACGGGTTTGAGACCAGCCTGAACATGGGGAGACCTCGTCTCTACAATAAATCAAAAAATTAGCCAGGCGTGGTGGTGCATGCCTGTGGTTCCAACTACTTGAAAGGCTGAGGGGGAAGGATCACCTGAACCCAGCGGGTCGAGGCTGTGGCCATGAGCGTACCACTGCATGCCAGCCCAGGTAACAGAGTGAGACTCTGTCTCAGAAAAAAGAGAAAGTTTTGCATGACACAGGAACCTTAGAAATGCAGACCCAGCCGGGCTTGGTGGCTCAGTCTGTAATCCCACGCCTTGGGAGGCTGAGGTGAGTGGATTGCCTGAGGCTGCGGGTTCGAGACCCGCCTGGGCAACTTGGTGAGACCTCATCTCTACAATAAATAAAGAAAACCAGACGGGCGTGGTAGCGCGTGCCTGTAATTTTATTTCAGCTACTTGGAAGGCTGAGGCAGAAGGATCACCGGAGCCCAGCGGGTCGAGGCTGTGGCGGCCGGGAGCGGCCACCGCACTCCAGTCTGGGCGACAGAGTGAGACTCCAACTCAAAAAAAAAAACAAACAAACAGAAATGCAGACCCAAAGACCCAAGGAAAACTATCAATTTTTATGCTTAGGTTGTATGAAGAATGGACAGTCATGTAGAAGTGGGATTGGGTAAAAGGGCATGATCTAATGCTAATAGACTGAGAATGGACACCCAATGAGTAAAAAAGACAAACTCCATTTCTCTGACCACACCCTTGATGCCAGGTGGGGTGTAATGCAAAACTTGTGGATTCTTTGGCTCATCCGTAAAATTAATTTTAGAGCAGCCAGTAAAGTTTTAGAACAGGGTTTATTAGCAAGAAGAAGAGAAGGAAAAAGGAAGATTCATGGCAGAAAGACCTGCCATGGGCAAGTTTTTCAAAAGGAAAAATCATGCTTTTGCTTTCAACTACAAGCAAGATACAGCTACCTGGTTATTGATATGCTAATAAGGGTGGAGAACAGGTAACCGCTGCCCTATCCCCTCTGATGGGAGGAGGGGCAGTCTTATGATCATTTCTGTGGTCTTGATCAAATTAGGGGTGGGGTGGAGCCCTTCACCTTCAACAAGGAACCTGAAGATTTTTAGTGATTATGAGCTGAAAGGTTGGGCTGTCCTATTCTTACATCTGATGGGATTTTCTTTTGATTTGCCAAGGGGTGGGGTAGGCTGCCAACTTGGCCTGCAGTAAAATGTAATTTTTAAAATGTCTGAATGCTTCCTAAAACCTACCTATGGGAAATGTATCTATCTATGTCTAACCTGTGCTAGCTACCCTGCCTCACCCTCATTCAACAATCAACGCAGAAGAGTTCTGTGACCTCTGGTCACAAAGAAGTGTGTGTGGATTTCTTCCCATCAATTGACAACCAATCAATGAATGCTGCAGCAGATTCTTTGACAGAAACCTCCTGCCTTTAATTTAATTTGATGCTAACACTGTCTACCTGAAGAGAGTGTCAGATCCCACAGGTTGAGGACTTAGTCCTACAAGACTGTCCCTCAATTCAGATGCCAGTTGCAAGCCCCAGGTTGTGTCACCTGTGTTTCTGATCAACTGGTTATACATTTCCACAACCCCCTCCTTGAGTTACATTAATTTGCTAAAGCAGCTCACAGAACTCAGGGAAATACTTACATTTACTGGTTTATGTTGTACCTGAATCCTGAATCCGAGAGACCACCAAAGAGCCAGCTCTGATGCAAATCACACGAGGGTCGTTATTCAGGCTCGAGTCTGGGCTCACATCTGTAACCAGTGCAGCGGTACAGGAACGAGAGCCCTGACTCAGCGCGGCAAGCAGTTTATATACACAGTTACAAAGGAGGGGAAAGAACTTTAAACTTGTTCGCACATGATTGGGTAATTTATCCTATTGGGTACGGGGGCGTTTGGGATTGGTTGGTTTGTATGGTCGTGGGTCGCGGCTGACCACGACTGACCATCAACGGTCAGGCGGGCTGGGTGGAACCGGTTGGGACATCTGGAATGTGAGATTACTAGGGAAGTAGAGCAGGAAATGGAGCCAGAGGGTCTGCACCGTGACTCCGCGATTTTCTTTTGGTATGTGAACTTGTTTACCAAAAGTATACTTCTGGGCTTGGGCGGGAAAGCAAGCATACATCTGAGTTTTAAAAACAAGTTTCAATATACATTCAAAATAAGCTTCAACCTACACTTAAAACAAGTTTTATCACACAATTATGAACTAGGTGACCCTTGAGCTCCTCATTTCCCCCTCTCAAAGGAACCTGAAAAAGGGACCCAATCATGGGTCTATACAAGTGTTCTGAGTGTGGGCGCCTACCGGCTGGTACTGCTTTCTGAGCACCATAAGTTGTACGGTGCTGATCCAATCCTTGACAAAGGCTACAAGTTTGTTAACAATGCATGGCCCAAAGGTAAGAAGGAGTAGCAAAATGATTAGGGGGCCAGCTAAGGTGGATACTAGAATAGTTAGCCAGGGGGAGTGGTTAAACCAGGTTTTGAACCAACTTTGTTGTTGTTCTCGTT
>NW_007260113.1:791286-792114 GCF_000164805.1 Carlito syrichta
GTTCTCTTTTATTTCTCTGGTGGGCTTCTGTGCTGAACCACCGGAGTATGTCTTCATCAGTGTGGTAGAGAATTTTTGGAAGTAATTGGACTAGCACGCAGAAGCCTTGTTGGGTCTGATTTAGGACCTGCCAAGCAAGGGGTTAAGCCTGTAGAACAGGCCCACCAGCTACTTTCAGGGGGCAGGTGGTAATCTAGGCTAGATACAGGTAGCGTAATGTTGCATAGGGACTGAAACTCTGGTGCAGGGCGGTCTATGTATAATCCTTGGTCTGTTACCGATTGGAGAGTGAGTCCCTGGGTTGCTGGCTGCCATCTACAAGAAATGGAATCATGCTTGGTTGTATAGTTTCCCATTACTGCAATTCCTTCATAATAGGGGGGCTGGATGTTTTAACATAACCAGCATGACTGAGTGAATTCTGGTTTGGTTGCGTTAAGAAACAGGTAGGCTTGATTTAGCAAGTGCCAGAGAGGATGTTGGTACAGTACTGGTGGGGGTGGGGTGGAGTCAGAGATAAGTATATTGGCCCCTATGGAGTCGAGGACAACTGTAGTGGCTTCAGAATCTGTATAAGCGGTAGCTAAAGGGATGGACGTGGTAGTCCGGGGCCTGAGATTTGGTATAACAACTGGTCTGTGTTTAGGTGCTAGAGCTGGATTTGGTCCCATGCTGAGGGTTTTTTGACTGGGGGTTTGAGAGGTTACTCTAATCATAAAGGAACTTCCAGGATCCGTATACCCTGCGCGCTGCAGGTTGTACAATCTGAGTCCCCACGTTTTTCCTATTTCCCAGCCTTGAGCTTTTCTGCCCTTTTCAGTAAAGCTT
>NW_007260114.1:0-2603 GCF_000164805.1 Carlito syrichta
CCATTCCATATATCTCTCTTCCATTCCATTCCCCTTCATACTATTCCTTTCGAGTCCATTTCATTTCTCTCCACCCCATTCCACTCTATTCCATTCTATTCCCTTCCACTCCACTCCATTGCATTAAACTCCATTTCATTCCATTCGCTTTCTCTCCATTCCATTCCACTCCATTCCATTCCACTCCACTCTATTCCATTCCAGTCCTCTCTATTCCATCCCATTCCATTCCATTCCATGCCAGTCCATTGCTTTCCACTCCATTCCATTCTATTACACTCCATTACCTTCCATTCGCCTTTATTCCATTCCATTCCTCTCCATTCCATCCATTCCATTCCATTCCTCTCCATTCCTGTCCATTCCTCTCCATTCCATTCTTCTGCATTCCTCTGTATCCCATTCTATTCCATTCCAATCCATTCCATTCCATTCCAATTCTCTCCATTCCTTCCATTTCATTCCGTTCCATTCCATTCCATGCCTCTCCATTACTCTCCCTTCCATTCCTCTCCATTCCTCTTCCCTCCATTTAATTCCATTCCTCTATCTTTCATTCCATTCCATATCAATCCATTCCATTCCACTCCTCTCCATTCCATTCCATTCCATTCCATTCCTTTTCATTCTATTCTAGTCCATTCCTGTCCATTCCATTCCTCTCCATTCCATTCAATTTCAATACTCTCCAGTCAATTCCATTCCATTCACACCATTCCATTCCTCCATTCCATTCCACTTCATTCCTCTCCATTGCACTCCTCTCCATTGCAATCCATTACTTTCCATTCCATTCCATAGAACTCCATTCCATTGCATTCCTTTCCATTCCATTCCATTCTATTCCATTCCATTCTTTTCCATTCATTTCCATTCCCTTCCATTCCATTGCATTTCACTGCACTCCATTCCATTCCACTCCATTCCATTCCTTTCCATTTCTCTCCATTCCATTCCTCTCCATTCCATTCCACTCCATTCCCTTCCACTCCACTCCATTCCACTCCACCCTATTTCATTCCATTCCTCTCCATTCCATTCCATTGCATTCCACTCAATTCCACTGCACTCCACTCCATTTCATTACACTGCATTTCATTCCATTCCACTCCATTGAATTCCATTTCCCTGCATTACATTCCGTTCCCATTTATTCCATTCAATTCCTCTCCATTGAATTACATTCCATTCCTCTATATTCCATTCCATTCCATTCCAATCCATTCCATTCAAATCAAATTCATTCCATTCCATTACATTCCATACGTTTCCATTCCATTTTATTCTATTCATATCTAATCCATTCCTCTACGTTTCATTGCATTCCACTCCTCTCCATTCTATTCCTCTCCATTTCATTTCTTTCCTCTTCTTTCCCTTCCATTCCATTTCATTGCATTCCATTCCTCTCCATTCAATTCCACTCCCTTCCTCTCCAATCCATAACTCTCCATTCTATTTCATTCTATTCGTCTCCATTCAATTCCATTCCTCTTCAATCCATTTCATTCCATTCCATACCATTCTACTCCATTCCCTTCCCCTCCATTCTATTCCTTTCCATTTCATTTCATTCCTTTCCTCTCCATTCCATTCCACTCCATTTCATTCAATTCCTTTCCACTCAAATTCATTCAATTGCACTCTATTCCATTTATCTCCATTCCATTCCACTCCATTCCATTCCACTCTACTCCATTCCATTCCATTCCTCTCCATTCCATTCCATTCCATTCCACAACAATTCACTCCTTTCCACTCCACAGCATTCCATTCCATTCTTCTCCATTACATTCTATTCTCATTTATTCCATTCTATTCCTCTCCATTCCATTCCACTCCACTTCATTCCATTCTATTCCTCTCCATTCCATTCCATTCCATACCTCTCCACTCCACTCCATTCCATTTCACTCCATTCCATTCCATTCCACTCCATTCCATTCCATTACTTTACATTCTTCTTTATTCCATGACATTCCTCTACATTCCATCCATTTCTCTCCGTTCCATGGTTCTCCATTCTTTTGTATTCCATTCCATTCCATTCCAATCCATTCGTTTCCATTCCAATCCTCTCCTTTCCTTCCACTCCATTCCATTCCATTCGTTTCCATTCCAATCCTCTCCTTTCCTTCCACTCCATTCCATTCCATTCCATTCCTCTCCATTCCTCTCCATTCCATTCCTCCCCATGTCTCTTTCTTCCATTCAATTCCATTCCTCTACATTCCATTCCATTCCATTCCTCTCCATTCCATACTATTCCATTCCATTCCATTCTAATCCAGTCCTCTGCATTCTATTGAATTTCATTCCTCTCTATTCCATTCCTCTCCATTTCATTCCATTCCAATCCTCTCCATTCCATTAAATTCCTCTCAGGTCCCTTCCATTCCATTTCATTCTTTTCTATCCTGTCCATTCAATTCCATTCCATTCCTCTCCATTCCATTCCTCTGCATTCCAATCCACTTATTTCCTCTCCATTCAGTTCCTTTCCTCTCCACTGTATTACCTTCCTTTGCATTATGTTCCATATCATTCCTTTCCAAAACTCTCCAATTCATTCCGTTCTTCTACATTCCAGTCCATTCCATTGC
>NW_007260115.1:0-1298 GCF_000164805.1 Carlito syrichta
CTTGGAAGCATGCACTTCCTGTTCCAGATAACCTTCCATCTCTTCTTTTTAAATGATATCTTGGTGACAAATGATATAAATAGGTACTACACATTACCCTGCCATGCCCAGGATTACAAACCATTTCACTATGTTGTTGTAATTCTATCCTTCACTACCTCAGGATGAGAAAGTAAGTACTGTTGAGGTTACTCTAGGAAGCTCACAGAATCCACTATAATTATATTAAAAGAGTGACTCTGTTACAAACTGCAGACCTCGAGTTATTGTTAGAAAAGTTACATTTTTGGTAAAAGTTTTATTGAAATGAAACACATGTATTAAATGACATGAATCGTAAGTGTACAGGGTGTTGAATTATCACAAACTAAAAATATCTGAGTAACCAGAGCCCCAAATCAAGAAACATTAGCAGAGCCCCAAAGCCCTGCTATGCTCCCTACCAGTCAGTGACCTGAGCTCTGGTTCTAGATTAGTTTAGTCTGTTTTTTATTTTGTATAAATGGAAAGATATTGCATGTATTTTTTTTAAGTACACTTTACTCTAAAGCTACAATCATCAAAACAGCTTGGTATTGGTACAGGAACAGGCATATAGATCAATGGAACAGAATTGAGATTCCAGAAGCAAAACCTCAATTCCTCAACCAATTCATCTTCAACAAAGCCCCCACCACCTACCACTGGGGAGAGGAGAACCTATTCAGTAAATGGTGCTGGGAAAACTGGCTGACCACATGCAGAAGATTGAAACAGGACCCCTATCTATCCCCATGCACAAAGGTTAACTCCAAATGGATCAGAGACCTAAATGTAAAACCTCAAACCATAAGAACCTTAGAAAAGGAAGGAAATACTCTCATGGAAATCGGAACTGGCATCCAATTCCTGTACAAAACCCGAAACCCACAGGACTCAAGAGAGAAGACAGACAAATGGGACCTTATTAAACTGACAAGCTTCTGCAAAGCCAAAGAAACCATCAAGAGAGCAGGGAGACAGCCTACAGACTGGGAAAAAGTATTTGCCAACTCTAGGTCTGACAAAGGCTTAACATCCTGGATCTACAAGGAACTGAAACGTACTGAAAAGAAGAAAACAAACAACCCCATTATAAAATGGGCAAAAGACATGAACAGACACTTCACAAAAGAAGACATTCGAGCAGCCACAAACACATGAAGAAATGCTCAACCTCACTAATCATCAGGGAGATGCAAATCAAAACCACACTGAGATACCACCTAACTCCAGTCAGAATGGCAATTATCAACAACTCAAAAAATAACAGCTGCTGG